>NC_058130.1:759366935-759424303 GCF_016433145.1 Gracilinanus agilis
ATAAATGGGCAAGAGACATGAATAGGCAATTTTCAGGTAAAGAAATCAAAAGTATCAATAAGCACATGAGAAAGTGTTCCAAATCTCTAATAATTAGAGAAATGCAAATCAAAACAACTCTGAGGTATCACCTCACACCTAGCAGATTGGCTAAAATGAAAGAAGGGGAGAGTAATGAATGCTGGAGGGGATGTGGCAAAATTGGGACATTGATGCATTGCTGGTGGAGTTGTGAACTGATCCAGCCATTCTGGCTGGCAATTTGGAATCACGCTCAAAGGGCTATAAAAGAATGCCTACCCTTTGATCCAGCCATACCATTGTTGGGTTTGTACCCCAAAGAGATCATAGATAAACAGACTTGTACGAAAATATTCATAGCTGCGCTTTTTGTGGTGGCAACAAATTGGAAAAGGAGGGAATGTCCTTCAATTGGGGAATGGCTGAACAAACTGTGGTATATTTTTTTTTTTTTATACTATTGTGCTAAAAGGAATAATAAACTGGAGGAGTTCCAGGCGAACTGGAGAGCCCTCCGGGATCTGATGCAGAGCGAAAGGAGCAGAGCCAAAAGAACATTGTACACAGAGACTGATATACTGTGGTAAAATTGAATGTAATGGGCTTCTGTACCAGCAGCAATGCAATGACCCAGGACAATTCTGAGGGATTTATGGTAAAGACGCTACCCACATTCAGAGGAAGGACTGCAGGAGAGGAAACATATAAGAAAAGCAACTGCTTGAACGCATGGGTCGGGGCGGACATGATTGAGGGTGTAGACTCGAAATTACCACACCAATGCAACCACCAACAATTGGGAAATTGGTCTTGATCAAGGACACATGACAAAACCAGTGGAAAAGTGCGTCGGCCATGGGTGGGGGGAATGCGGGGGGTGAAGGGGAAAATAGGAGCATGAAACATGTAACCATGTTAAAAATGATTATTAATAAATGTTAAAAAAAAGAATACATACAACATATGAATGTAATAAACTTCTCTACTAGCAGCAATGCAATGATCCAGGACAATACAGAGGAACTTATGAGAAAGAATGATATTCACATCGAGAGAAAGAAATGTGGGAGCAGAAATGCAGAAGAAAAACATATGATTGATCATGTGGTTCAATGGGGATGTGGATTATGGTTTTGATATTAAAAGATAATTATTGCAAATGTGAACATGGAAATAGGTTTTGAACAATGATACATGTATAACCCAGTGTAATTGCTTGTCAGTTCTGGGATTGGGGGAGGGAAGAGGAGTGGGTAAAAATTCAGAATCATGTAACTTTGGAAAAATATTCTAAATAAATTTTAAAAAGAAAATTAAAAAAAGAAGCTGACTTGCCCAAAGTCACACAACCCATATGTATCTCTCAAAAAAGTACTAGAATCCAGATTGTCTTTTCTTTGAGGTTGGATCTCTATTCTTTATTTCACTCGTCTCTTATCTATATATAAGATTGTATATGTGTGTTTAACATCCTTAAGAGGCAGTGTGGCATGCATAAGCATATATATATGTCTATATATATACATATATATGCTGGAATCATCTTTTACTGGCTCAACTTGTACTGTAGAGTCAATTATTAAAATTTCAAAACAAACATTTGTGTCTCAAACTGGCAAAACATTCAAATTAGGATTTGGTTATTGTTTTGTTTATTGTTTAGATTTTTAAAAGTGATGGATAAAATGTAATAATGCAGATTAAACTTTCAAAATATGAAAAAAATCTAAAAAAAGTAAAAGAATGCAGGGGCAGCTGGGTAGCTCAGTGGAGTGAGAGTCAGGCCTAGAGACAGGAGGTCCTAGGTTCAAACCCAGCCTCAGCCACTTCCCAGCTGTGTGACCCTGGGCAAGTCACTTGACCCCCATTGCCCACCCTTACCAATCTTCCACCTATGAGACAATACACCCAAGTACAAGGGTTAAAAAAAAAAATAATGCATACTGGGAGGGGCAAAGCCAATATGGCAGGGTAGTAGCAGGATAATCTTGGAACCACTCTGAATTTCCTTCCAAATTGATCATTACAAAGTGTCTCAAAAGGACAGAAGTCAAAACAAGATGAGTAAAGGGGCTCTCCCACTGGACACAGCACAAAAGGTAGGCAGTCAGAGGGGGTTCCCACACTATAAGGGGACAAAACTGCACAAGGAAAAGTACAGACTGACCACCACTACCCCCACCTACCCCGCAGAGTCAGAGCCAGGGCCAGGTGAATGAACAATAACTGACTTCTGACAATGAAACCCAAGGGTGCCAAACGTAAACAGGTCCATATCCACAAACCCACAAGTGTTAAGATACACAAGGGATGTGGAAAATGGGTAAAACAAATGTCAGTTAAATAGTTACTGGTCACCACTCAAGGTTATCTCTCTGTGGGTCCTTTCTGGGGGTTGAGGAAGACACAGGAAGTAAACAGTTTAATAATGAGTTTTAAGGGTTTGGAAGTAAGGAAAAGGTCACTCTAAAACTACTTGTATAGGGATAAGTTCAAGGGGTTAGAAGGTTGGACAAATACTACACTGACTCTAGCTTAAGTTTCCAGGACCAGCCTGTAAGATCAGAAGGGGATTAAATATCTCACTGCAAGGTCATCAGTGAAGATCTCAGCTTTCCAGGAACCACAGCAAATAAGTCCATAAAGAGGTAAAGTCAGGGAGTTGAACTAGTCTGGTATGTCCACCAACCAGAACTAGATTCTCTTCTCAACCTGATCTTTCTCAGGGAAGATGGTTTTGGCAGGAGACAATTACTTTTCTGGGCTCTTCACTTCAAGCAGCTAAGTAAGCATCTAACTGCCATCAGCTTCATCCAGAGTCTCTCAGAAAAAATCGCTTTCTCCTTCACTGTTCCATGCACTTTCCCTGACAGCTATGCCAGCTAACTTACATCTATTGCTTAACTTTTCCTAATTCTCTCATAACACAAAAACTTAACTGACTCAATGGTTGAAGTCTTGATGGGTGAGATGCAATGGAATGGCTTTGATCAGGGAATCAGGGTTTTATTTTCCAAAAGCAATATCCTCAGGAAGCCCTCAGGAATGAACCTGAGCTGGATTGTCCTCCCCCTCTCTCCTCCTCTTCCTCTGCCTGAAGCTCTCTCCTCTCTCTTCCTTCTCCCGAGAATCTCCCAGAATTCTCTCTGGTCTCAACTGTCAGCAACTGCCTTCTTCTGGCTCCTTTTGTCCCATCCCCCTTGCACAAATCCCATCCTTACAGTAGCCATTCCTGGAAAAATGAGATCCTGGGTTCAAATTTGGCCTCGGAAATTACCCATCCCTTACTGCTCTCTCAAGCAAATTTCTCTCTTCAGTGTTGCCTCTTTAACATCATCTCTCAGTGATCTGGAGGTCAAATACCACTGAGTAAATTCAGATATGGACAAGCCCTCAGAGAAAGGAAGTTAAGGAACCAAGGAAGCAATGGGATGGGAAACTCATACCACAGTTACTGCCCTCCTGGGCAGCCCAGGAAAATTAAGAAACAATGGTCAGTTCCTGAGATGTGAAGTGTGAAAACTAGTGGGTGGAGAAAAGAGCTTTATAAGGGGAGATTCAGCTAGAAGTAAGCATGTATGGTGTGAACATGGAGAGCAGAATGGGCCCTTGTTGGAGTTTTAGCTAGAGGCCCAATTGGCATTTGCAGATTAGAAAGCTAAGGACCTCTCTACCTTCTCTCTCCTACCTTTCCCTCTCTCTACTACTTCGGGAGTAAAAAAAAAAAAACAAACTCGCACAGGTCCAGGAAATTTCGGTGGTGGGAGAGTATTGGCATGAATGGAAGACAGTCTGAATTTCAGCCAGGCAGGCATCATGAATGCTGCTCTGCTCTGTCTTGAGTAAGGTTTATTTTTACACTTTCTTATACTCTGAGATTACACATAATGTTGGCATGGAAATCCACTCTCATCATACATCTTTTCTTAGAGACAACGTGTTAAGTCATACATTAACTTTGTTACTAGCAACTCTTCATTCTCCAGTGACTTTCAATATTTTTCAAGTTATGTTTTGACACATTTCCCAGGCAATAGGGTGGAGAGAGAACAGTTCAGGGATGTACTGGTCTTTACACAGAAGGCTACTTTTCCAATTTTCATCCATTGTAACATACCGAATCAAGGATCAAGGTGTGTGTGGGGTGGGGGGTGGGCGGGCTTATTGTTTCTAGTTTCTCATTACATAAGCTTCTGTGTATGGGAATGGAAAATTCAAGTGCAGTTTCTTGGAGTTTTAAATCTTAAACATTGACTCACTATTTGCTGGTTTGTTATGAAGTGACTTTTAGGGGAATTTCTGTATTACTATATGTAAAGGTGAGTATTTCCCAAGAGTCTGTAGGGGGCCTGTGAGGGTTCTAGTAACAGTCTAATTTACTGTTCTGATTTTCCCTGGGGCTGAGTAGGGATATTGATCACAATAATTCCAATAATAAGGAGGGTTAGTAAAAGAAGAGTCACACAGGAGTATCTGAGTGAGGGGTTTTCATCCTTCCTGAAGCTGCCATGAATGTCCTTGAGGTCCCCCCGTGACCATGTCAGATAGGGTGGGTTTTGATGGCCTCCAGCATACTACTACTGCTACTACCACTTTGATTTAATAAAGTTATTAAGCTGCTACCAGCCTCATAATTTTAGTTATTATAGTTGGCTGACCATGAAGTTGGATAAGGACTCTCATTTTCTTCACTGTTTTCACTTTTTATTATCTCTGGGCTATTCTTAAGTCAGTTTATTAGAAACTAAGTCAGATTAGTCAAAAAACACCAAGAAGCTGATCAGAAACAAGCGATAGCTGAGAGATATCCAGAGCTCTGAACCAAAAGGATTGGTGAGAAGGGGTTGGGTATTGGGAGAGAGTAGTAAGCTTAGTTTTTAGCCTTTTTTTCCACAAAGGAGCCAGGTCTTGGGAACTAACAAGCCCTAATTGCTAGGCAGTGACCATGTGGAACTCATGGCCCAAACCAGATACAACCCAAATCTCTGCAGTCTGTTTCTTTTTAAAGGAGATTATCTTGCTCCTGAGTGTCAGTTTTTTTAGGCCCCCAAGGCTCCTTCTCAGCCCCCATGTGCCACCAGCATTAGCTTAGGTAGGAGGAGTAGGGCATTTGGAAGTATAGGAACAAGACCCCTAAAGCTACCTCACTACCACAGGGGTTCTAGGGCCCTCCCACCTTAATTTTTGCTCCCCTGACCCTGCAGAGCATCTTGGAGCTTGTAAGGGGCAAAATTCCAGCAGGGGAATCTAGCTGCACCCAAGATCTTTTCCATGCCCAGGCCAGTTTTTCTCTGCCTTTTCCCCTTCCCAACAGGCTCACTGGAGCTGCTCCCTGCCAAGCCTGTCCCCAGTAAATCCTTGGGGACCAGGCACCCTTCAGAGACTACCCAGCCATAACCACATGAAATTCTTTAAAGCTTTTCTACCTGGACCAAAAATCAGCGCACCTTGTAAATTCTGTGTGTGTGTGTGTGTGAATTTTAACAGTGGCTTAGAGTGCTTAATGCTTAATCCTTTTATTTAATCTAATGAAAACAGGTGTGAATTCACTTCTGCTGGTGATAACCTGTAAAGCCTAAACCTGAGATCTTTGAGGTTCACAACTTGAAGAGCTAGCTTTGCACCCAACTAGAGTGGGAAAGTTTCTAAATTAGCTCCCAGTATAGATCAGCTTATGATAAAGGAAGCAAGTTCCATCTAAATTTCTTGTTATATTAAAGCTACCAGGGATAGATTGAATGATTTCCTTTGTAAAAGTGACCTCTTCTTTGATTCTCTTGAGTTATAGATTTAATTGCTAAAGACTGAATCAATGTTGTTGTTGTTTTTTAAAGAAAAACTCTTTTTCCTCTCTTACCCACTTTGCCAACACTTTTAAGTCATTAGGTTTGAGAAATAGGCTTGAGTGCTAAACATACCCCCTTCTGATAATTACATTTAATAGTCTGCTGCCCATCTTGACCTCTCTAACCTCTGAAAAGTTAACAGCCTTTGAAGCTGTGATCTCATCTGATGTTAGCCACCCTTCCTGATTGCCACTTCCTTTTAATCCTGCCTCCCCTGGTTTACAGTATTTAAACCAGCTCCTTCCACTTCAAAGTGGACATTCCTGCACTCCTGCATCCTTTGGTGACTTGGGACTGCAGTTCTTCTCTCCTGAACAAAATCTCTCCTTGCTATTCGGTAGTCCTCTTTATTTGGGATTGCCATACCTGGAGGTAGTGGTGGGATTTGAAGACTCCTACCTGGCTAGCCACCATTTTCAACCTTGGACAGCAGGTACCAGCACAGGAGCCCTTTGTGTCCAGTCAGGATTCCATTCCACCACAACCTAACTTGGGGATGTCAGTTTCTCAGTTTCTCCAAACTCACATTTCTTTTTCAGTTAAATTCTGGACCCTTCGATTGAGGGTTTTCAGATCCTTTAACAATTTGGGTCCCTTCCCACAGGTTTTTTTCTAAAGAGACAGCTGCCAAATATACATGTTCTGAAGTCATGGACCAAGTATTTGAATAATTGGCAGAAATTAACCAAACTGACCACCCAACACTGCTGGCTACAATAGGGCTCCTTTGATTCAGACAAAATTAACTTTTTGTGGTTGACTCTTAATTGTCCTTGACATAAGATTGAAGGTCAAGAATGGGTCTTTAAAAATGAATTTATTGATTGATATTAATGGGCTCTCTTGAGATTCAAAGAATAGATGGGCCTTAGATAAATTATGAATAATAACAGTTGTGAATATAGATACAGGTGTAGTTGAATTTATTCTGGTCTTCTTACTGGGAGAGATATATTTCTCTTAAAATAAGTGATTTGTTTCCAAGCTTTGAAATAAAAGCAATGTTAGGACTTTCTGACAAGCTTCATCTGCATACAACAAGGTTAACAATAAAAAACAACACAGCCAAGGGGATGTACAATTTCAAATCATGGTAGCTTAAAGCCTTAGGGAGAGATGAAGGCAGCAGCCCCCAACCCCCAAGCCTAAGGAGACATTTTTATTTCCCCCTTAGTGTATAGTTGGAAAATTTTGAACCCCTGGAACTGCATTGCCCAGGATTCCTTTCCGAATTATGCACAATTCCTTTTCCTTTCTATTTACATGCGCCTTTTGTGTGATTGTATATAAGTTTTGGGTAACACCCCTCTTGCTTTCTCTTCCTCAAGAATTCAGTGGTGACTGGTCTTTGTTGCCCTAGTTCTCTCTCTCTTCCACATGAAGTGAGTGGGGAATGTTCTCTGTATTCTCTAGCTCTCTAGTTAAATATTAATAAGTCTATAAATATTATAGTTTGGAGGTATTGAATATTAATTTTAAAATCCACATTTTTGGCGACTTTACAAAGGGACCCCAGAACCTAACCTATAGGTAGGTAGTAGGAACCCCTCCCTCCAGTCTCCTGGGCTTCCTGCCCATACAAAAGGTGGGAAACCCCTCCAGGCTCCCACTCCATCTACTACTTTTGGATTCCTTGTTCCCCCTCCCCTCATTTTTTCTATTCTCCCTTCTTTTCTCTACATCTTTTCCTCTACCTCCCTTCTTCCCTCCATATCCCTTGTGGAGCTAAGTTTCCCAGCTTCCCCACTGAGCCCTCCAGTGGGGTTCTTTCCCGCCAAATTCTCAACCTCCCTGCTTCTGCCACTTTTTTGCTGATTTCCCCCCTCCCCTGCTGTCCCAAGCCTTTGTGAGTGTGCCCAGCAGCCGCACAGCAGCACACTTGTCTCAGGGCTTCCCAGTTGCCTCTAGCCACTGCCTCCTCAAGGGACTTTGAGGCTACTGTCTTCAGCTGCTGCTAGCCTGTGCAGCCAGCCCATCACCTGTCATCGCTGTAGCAATAATCCCTGCTTCTGCCACTTCTTCCATGACTGGTAAGTTTAAAAGACTCCCTCCTCTCCCTCTCCCAGCTTAAGCTTGAGAGGGAGTCCCTTTCCTTGAAGGGCAGCTGATTACCTCCTAACCTCTGCCAGGCTCTTTGCCTTGGCAGGGGGAGGTCCTGACCTTTTTCACCCAACCCAGCCTGCATCCTAGCTCCCTCCCTGCTCCAACTTGGGTTTCAAAAAGCATGGTAACCGCCTCAACTCCCAGTTTCCAGCTGCTACAGGTTTTAGACCCTTTTAGACCCCTAAGCAGCAAACCCGCCCTGTTTTGTAGTCATATCCTCCATTTGGGCTTCTGACAAACACAATGACACCCCTTACTCCCACCTACCATCCAAAACACACCCCCTATCCTAACCCTGCCCCCTTACTCCCATCCCCTACCCTCACCATGCCCCTTATCCCTCCCTATTGTAGTGTTGCCTCTTAGCCACCAGGGGCCAGTACTGAGCACTCAATTTCTTACCCCTCCCCTTTTCCTGCTGAGCCATAGCGGCTGTTTTCTGCCACCAGAGGGCAGCAACGCCCAAACATAAATAAATAAAATCATTTCAAATAAATAAAAAATTTTGTTTCTGTTTCCTTTTATGGGTCTTCCCAACCCCATTTTCCTCCTAGATCTTCAATAAGAAAACAAAATCCCAAGTGCCACAATCATTTGCTCAGAATATCCCTGCTATTAGAAGGAACAACTTTCCTGAAAATCATCATATTGAGGTGTCAGAGGAGCAGGAACTCAACTGGCTCAGGCAGTTCTTAAATATAGTAACTGGTGATCTGCTGAGTTGATGAGGCTAATTTGCCTTTAAGGAATGATCTGTCAAATGCCTAAAACCCTTCATTAAACTTCATTTCCGATAGGAAAAAAGATAGTTCTCAGTCTCTGCCTCTTGGCTAGCCATGAACTTTGCTCCATACATTCCCTGATGAGAACACATTTAATCTCCTTTGTGGGGCATTAGAAAGAGCTAAAACTTGGCATTTATATATATTGCCCAACACAGAATCTGGCTATGCTTCCTCAGGGTCCCAGTTGTGTCTTAGAGGCTCTGAATGGAGAAACCACAATCTAAACATTTACAGGTTCCCCCAGTGCTAAGGGAGGTTAGAAGAACTCAATCTTGACATATCAAGGAAAAATATAGAAGGGATTCTTGCTAATACTCCAATGTGGAATGTTACTTCTGGAAGCCAAGATAGCAGAATAAAGGAAAGAACACACTGAACTCCTCCAAATTCAATCAACTATAAAACCCTCTCCAAATGAATCCTGGAGTGGCCAAACCCACAGAAGGGAATATCAAAGAGTCTTCCAGTCTAAGACAATGGAAAAAGCCAGCAGAAAGTACCTGTATAACCAGGGTAAAAGGGGAGTGTAATCCAGCATTGGCACTGTCTGGGCAAACCTGTTATAAGGAAAGTAAAATCAAGAGCAAATGGTGTCATGGAGGGCCAGTAATGGGGGATTGAGATCCAGTACAATCTAGATTAGTCAGTGAGCAAAACAACTGCAAGCCTCTGCTCAGCAAGGCAGTCTGGCCACCTCCACACCACTCTGGAGCACAACAGGCCTCTAAGGCATCCATGCTGCCTCTGCCCACCAGAGGGGGCTCCAGAACAAGAAGCTTGGGCTAGTGCCTTAAAAACAGAGTCAAAATTAGCATGTAGGCAAAGGTCATGAAATAAGTTAGAAACAATTGAGTAAAAAGCAAAGAAAAAACCTGACCATGAAAAGTTACTTTCATCTCTCTGATGTTGGTGGATTAGATGATTTCTCTTCTGTACTATGTTCTTTGCTTATAGAAAGATATGGTAACTTCAAATCTGGTGTCTTTTGATGATTCAGGATCAAGAGATCTGATATTTGGGTTGTGTCTCTAATAAATCATAATATAAATTTCTTGAAGCTGCCTCAATTTACCTTTTTGTTAAACTCCAAATGAAATGGACTAGCTTGGGTCACATAAACCATTATATATCTTTTGGGGAGAGGACAGTGTGCTTCAGAAAATGAGATGAACATGACCAAAGAAGGGACACTATTTTCTGGGACATAAAGATCCATTTTGAATCTCCTGCTCTGCTTGGATGACCCTACTAGGATAACTTCATCACTTCTGGACCCATTACTATGCTCCTAACCCCAAACATGATTACCACCACCTCCCTGAGCTCTTATCCCTTCTGATTGGTTTGATAAAGGGTGGAGCATGAAACTCTTCCCAGTGTCTTCCTTTATAGAAAGTAAAAGCTGGGCTTTTAAGCTCACTCCATGTAACATACCTCCATACCAAGTTGCCTTTTAGTTTCCTCTTCTACTTTTTTGTCTCCTTTTGTGTGTTGGCTCCCTCTAATGGATTGTAAACACCTTGAGAGTAAAGACTGTCTCCTTTTATTAATTGTATCTCCAGCACTTAGCACAGGGCCTGTAATATTGTATAAATTTAATAAATGTTTACTTGATTGAATTTAGAAGTAGAAATAGTCTGTTCCTAAATTATCTATGATCCTTTACTGCTCCATTCAAGATCGTTTCCAAGTGTTCTGGCAGAAGCATGTGTGTTTCTGTGTGCCCACAAAAATGCATAACTTTGGAACAAACCTCAGAAGAATAGAGGTCTTGCTAATTCAACATTATCACCAGGATATTGAAATAAATAATTCATTCTCAAGGGTTGAAACCCTTGTGGTTGGTATAATTTTATTTTTAGGGGAAAGAAACAAAGGTACCATTTGCATGTGCTTTACTTCAGTTATCCCCATCTTATAATTGCTTTGGTAACACACAATATCCTAGTACAACTCATGCTCAAGCTACCATGGACAGTTCAAATCCTAAGTGCCTTGGCAAGTTGCAGTCAATCTTTTAGTCAATTTCCCAGTGACAGACCTCCAATATCCATTAGACATCTCTCTCTCTCTTTTTTTAAAAGTATTTGGACATGATTTGTTACCATGGATATGGAGTCTGAGGGTCTCCACTAAATCTTAGGAATAGGTTCTAAAGATAGCAGCAGGAGGGGGAAATCTGATCCCTTAATCTCAGAAAGACAAAGATGAGAATTATTTTGTTTACCATGCTTCTGTGAGCTACAAGAATAGCTTCATTTAAATCCCTGATGTTTCCTTAGGTTACATTAATCCAGAGCCCCTCAGCTATACTTCTCATCACCATTTGGTACCTAAAGACACAGAGTAGAGTTGCTGCTTCCATTTAATGGTTTGTCAAAGTGAAGACAAAGAACATTCTCTACTCCCACTCTCATTATGTCTCTTTACCAACAGACTTAGTTCTCTGCCCAGGCCTTTGACTCATTACTCTAGTCAGCGTGGTTGATAAACTAGTCATGGCTTATGTGGGAAGATATTATCTGACCAGGTAAAACAGAAACAGACATACATAATCTGATGGTTTCAATTTTATTCTAGAAAACGAGCAACTAAAAGTAACTATTAGCCCATGATTTCTGAAAACAACCTTACCCCATTTCCTAGTATCTTCAGTATCACATGGGCTCTAGGACCATGGAAGGTAATTCTTTCCTCCTTTGCTCTACTCAGGAAAAAAAAATCATTGATTTGAATTGGAGTCCCAGAGTCTTGTGGTACCATATCTGGATCCAAGCACCATAGAGACAGATGCTTATCACTAGTCCTCATTAAATATGCTAGACTTCAAACTATAAAATTACATAATTCATTCCCATTTGTCTCAGATTCTCTAACTTCATCTTCTAGGTCAGTGATGGGGAACCTTTCAGAACTTTTTTCAGAACCCTGTACTATGCCCCACCCTGCCTCCAAATTGCATATCATGCCCCATTCCCTAACTTCATGGATACCAGTATGTACAGAGGAATACATGGTCATTCCCTTCCTCGTGGTGTCAGGGTTCCCAGTGCAATTTCTACACAGTGGATGAGTCATATTAAGAAAAGGGTCAGTGACTCAACCCTTATCACAGCTCTTATACTGGAAAGGGTCTTGATTAACTCATGCTGGAACTGGAGATATTCAATAAAAGTGAAAGGTTATCCCAAGAGAAAGTAGGGGGCATTCTCTAAGGTATCCCACAGAGTTGGGAGTGGATGAGAATTTCCTGGAAGCCTCAGGCATGTGGTAGGTTTTTGAGGAATGGAGACCAAGAGCTAAGGGCCAGGAATTTTCTCCACTTTTTGTGTTTGTTGCACATCCAACAGTATGATGGACCTGCTTTAGCTACTATTTTCTCCAATTGAATTAGGGAACTATCTGCCCAGGTAGTTGGGTGCACATAGTTCAAAACCTAGGAAGAGACTCAGAGTGTGAGGAGAGAAACTGTCATGGGGTCAGGTAGTTAAGAGTTAAAAGCAACAACTATCAACAGAGGGGATTAAGTAAATAACAGAGAGAGGAGGAAGGGACTATTTATTCCAAAGTGTCCTGCAGCTGTTTTTTATTTCCTGCTGTGAAAGATATTTGAGATCTTCTACCCACTCACAGGAATAGGTGTCCCCATCTCCTCTTCTGCCACCTGTTTCTGGGAGGATAAAGGGTTTAATGGGAGAGACATAAGTCCATGTATTCTGCTCTTCCAGTTTTACAGTGGTGGGGTTGATAGGATGGCCCAATGGGGACCCTCCCATCAAGGTGTTAGCTGGTTCCATCACTCTGTTCTCCAGGTTTTCAGAAAGACCAAGCTTTCTTTTTGGTCCAGGTGTGTGATTTCTCCATCCTCCTTCAAAAGATTAGGGAGGATCTTGTTGTCAATTTCCTTTAGGGATTGGTGAATAGGGCTCAGCCCTAGATTTGTTTCTTTTTTAATTCTGATATGTGTGTGGCAAGCTTCTATCTTAAAGAGACAGACAAAAACAGTAGAGAGCAGGGAGACAGAGAGAGAGAAGAGTAGAGATTATCAAATATACATGGGAAACTTGGGAGGCTTGTGAATGGATCACAGAGTCCTGTTTATTGAGCAAAGAAGTCCAATATTTATATAGCCATCTACATAGTAAGAACAAAGGAAATGATATATCAAGAAAGGATAACATGTCAGAAGCATATATTCTTTAAGTGTCGATTAAGAACATGCAGGCCAATTGAAAGTACACAGCTGCATGAAGGAGTAAATATATTCACCAAAAATAATCTACAAAGCTACTTTTGGTCTGCTTATCTTTGACAGATAAATTTCTTAGGAGTACAGGGGTACTAGGATGTAAGATGACTGTCTCATCCTGAGATATAGCTCAAGGTTAGTGATAACTAGTTAGGATGTTTCTGAGCCAATTAAGAAAGTCAGATGTCCCAAGACATGATTTGTTGGACCTGCATTTCAAGACTAGTCCTTGCCAAGGATCTGAAGCAGATCTGAAAATGTGTCTTTCCTAGATACATTTGCCTCAATGGGTCTAGAGTGTCCTTATGGACTTGTCACTACTGCTCTGGGGAGGGAACCAGGGGAGGTTGAGGGTGGAGTGCAGCCATGCCTAGTACTGAGCAGAGCTCAGTTGTGCTCAGTCCCCACAATAGTGGAGAGAGGCTAGAATGCAACCCCCCAACCCCTACATTTGGGGGGATGTCCAAGCCAAACCAGAGGTCTGTATGTGCTCACTGAGAGGTATTTGTGTGCCATCTTCGCCACGTGTACCATAGTTTCAACATCGTGGCCCTAGGTTTTATGATATATCTATCACAGGCTACAAAACCAGAAGATCCAGGTACAAACCTAGATTTATAGGAGGGGATCCAAGTGTTTGGTAAAGTGATAAAGAAGCTAGGGCCATGCAATGAGCCCCTCCCTGTAATCTTGAGGAGTCTCAATCCATGTCTGACAATTGAACTAAATCATAAATGACGCATAAAGGCCTATTCTAATATCTGATGGGGGAGAACGTAGTATATGCCCAGGAGGACCCAAGACACTAGAAAATACCTGGTTTTCAATAAGAGGTCATTCTTGAAAAATCCAAATATTTGCTAATACATGACTGGCTATGCAAGTCAAGGATGGGAGGGCAGAGAACTACCTCCTAAGCAACCTATCCCATATATTCATCTTGTAAAAGGGAATTCTTGGTTCTCTTTGAGTTCACACTTGTGAAAAGGGAATCCTTTGTTCTCTTTACCTAGTTGGAGTTAACACTTTGGTTGGCAATAACTCTAAATCAACACAAGCTTGAACTAGGTAGGAGAAGATTGAAAACGACTTAGTGAATTCACACCCTACCTAGTGTTAGGTGAGAAGCCAGCAAGATACTTGGAGAGTTCCATTCTTTTTTCTAACTGAAACAATCAGAAACTTGTTCACACCCTCAGAAAGTGTGAACCCTTTTGATGAGTATTCACCCCTCTAGAAGGTGTGAACTAGTTCCCACAGACACCGCCCCCTGGGCAGTGCTAGACAATTTGGAAACTGTGATTGCCTCCCATGAAAAGGGGGAGGAAACAAGAAATCACTATAAAAGCAAGCAAAAAAGGAGAGTCTAGTGGAGAGTCATTCCTAGAAGAAGGTAAGCTCAAAGAAGAAAGTCAGCCTCAGGAGTCACCTTCAGCTCCAGTCATCATCTGCCTCTTGGAGGGAACTTGGGTGAGTGGATAGCTGGTTTTTCCTTCCTGTCTTCTGGAGATAGTTTAATTCTGATTGAAAATTAGCAAGTCCTAGCTGAGCCAAGCACTGGAATAATATTTAGTTAGATAGGTTAATGTCTTTTCTATCCTTTTGTATTTCTCTACTTTCATCTCTTTTATAAATAAAAGATTTATAATTTTCATATGTGTAAATGAAATTAACTCTTGCCCATTCATAGTCAAAAATCTACTTACCCTAGGAATCTAGATTGTATCATCCCTACCTCCCTCAAAAGGGGAGTAGAGATAATTTAATCACACGTGACAATAAGTATCAAATCAAGAACAAATCAAGAACACGGGAGTGTAGAGGCTGCCATTGGTCCACTTGAATTAGAGGTGGCCCACAGGAAATGACGAGAGACGCTATCTCTTTAAATACATGGGTTACAACCTGGTATAGTTAGTTTGGGAGTTCAGCAGTTCAGAAGTTCTGGCTTTGGACTTGGTGCTGAAGGTGCTTCGGCTGAGACCTCAGAATGCTTCTACTCTGAATTGTCACGTGGTAAGTTAGGCTGACTTCCTTGGCCTACCTTGGCGTTTCCAAACTCTGCCTTAAGCAGGCTTATTAGCCTCTCTGATTTCTAAAGTCTTGTGTCTTGTAACCTAGTTTAATTAGTCCTTTAAGCCTCTCTTCCAGGCCTCTGTAGGCCTGGACTGGCCTCTCCCTCTCTTTATTTACCTACCTTTTACCTTCATAATTGTAAATAAACTACCTTAAACTGGATGCTGACTTGGGTCTATTTTAATTATGGAATCAATCTGAATTGTTGATTCCTGGAGGCCGTATTTTAAATATATATTTATAAAATACCTAAAATCTCCCTCTTACATATATATGTAGCCAAACCATTGATTTTTAACATGTTTAGGGTTAGAAGTATGCCTGAGAGTCCCTAGAACATGTATATTTGACAGGCTTAATGTATGTCATGGAGTCCTTTAATACAGAAGAGGCAAAATTAAGCACAAGTCATTTTGGAATCCTTGAGAGAAATGTGAATGGCAAAGCTAAACAAGTCATTACTTCTCTCTACTTTTGAGCAGGATAAATGACATACATCAAATGAAAAAAAGCTATTGGTACCCTAAGGTCAACTACCCACCCTCACCATAAACATTCTCCCTGTCCTATTGGTGTTCCCTAAGAATAGTACATCTTAGGGGGCAGCTGGGTGGCTCAGTGGATTGAGAGCCAGGCCTAGAGACAGGAAGTCCTAGGTCAAATCTGGCCTCAGACATTTCCTAGCTGTGTGACCCTGGGCAAGTCACTTGACCCCCATTGCCTACCCTTACCAATCTTCTGCCTTGGAGTTAATACACAGTATTGACTCTAAGACAGAAGGGTAAGGGTTAAAAAAATATTACATCTTTCTAGCAAGAAAATTTGTTATCATGGTTTGGGTAGACATTATGACCTAAAACATTTTCTTAAAATCTATTCCTTTCCTATTCAGCTTCCTGCAGCTATGACTCTCCACCCGTTACAAAATGTATAGCCCAGAGTTTTCTCGGATTCTCCATTTCCCAGTTATTAATGACCGAGTATCCTCTATGACCCCATAAAAATGGAGTGAATTGAGGAAGGTTGATCAGTTTTCATAAGCCCTGGTATGGCCTTAAAGGCCTCTCTGCCACTTCCTTGGCCCAGATTTGTTTTTTTCCAGTCTCTGTAAATTGGTAGATAAACCCCAGCATGGGTTGTTAAAGATGATGTGGGGGGCTACTCAGAAGTCATATTCCTAATCTTTTAAAAGGCATCATGAAAGATAATTCTGCTATCCCTCAAATGGTCCCTCAATATACCTAATGGAATTCTGGGAGAAGGAAGTAGAGATTCTCCTGATAGTATTTAATTTCCTCAATAGCATATAGGGAGCAAGTAGTTATGTGATATTCCTATCCAATAAATTTCCAAGTCTCTTTCTGGTAGAGAGGTGACATTAGCAGTGGGATATAGAAAACAATAAGAAAGAATGATGATATCACTGCTTCACTCTTCCAGAGTCACTAAAGTTCAGGGGTAAGACAAAAGTGAGGATAATTGGTGAGGGCCTGGTTTGTAGTGGATGACTATCATCTTTGATTTCTGATCAAGCTCTAAACAGTCACAGTGCCTGCTTCAGCTGCCTTCATGCCCATTGGAACCAATTAGATTTCCTGGCCAGGTATTTTAATTTTAACTTGCTGAAGGGAGCTCTTTGTTTGAAATTGAAGAGAAGTTTGCCAATGGGAGAGTTCTAGGAGAGAAATTATCTGAAATGCTCTGTTGGTGTCCTCCTTTGATCACTGAAAGAGACCACTGACCTCAACTTATTATTTGTTAACCTAATATATTGATTTTTCATATCCAGAACTTTGTCTCCCAGATTTTTACTTGCCACACAATGGCCAGATATTTATGCTTTGATTCTTGACTCTTCCAAATTTTCAGAAAATAGTGATACAGAAATAGTAATAGTCAACATTATTAGCATTTCTGTAGTGCTTTTAATTTGGCAAAACTTTGTATATGTTAACTCATTTCCTCCTCACAGGAGGACTAAAAAGTATATATTATTATTGCTCCTATTTTGCAGATGGGGAAACTGGGATGCTCAGAGTCTTAATAACTTGTTCACTGTCATACAGCTAGTAAGGGGTCTGAGGCAATATTCTTATTCAGGACTGATTCCAGGGCCTGCCTATATTCTATCCTCTGCATTATCTACTTCTCTATACTTATATGGTATTGTTGAAAGCAAATTTCTCTCTCCAGTGTTACCTTTTTAATGTCATCTCTCAGTGACCTGGAGGTCAAAGACCATTGAGTAAATTCAGGTATAGCTAAACCCTCAGAGAAAGAAGTTAAAGAACCAAGGAACCAACAAGACAAGAAACTGATTCCACAGGCACTGCCTCCCTAGGTGGTCCATAGTTAAGAAACTATGATTGGTTCCTGAGATGTGACATGTGAGTTAGTGGGTGGAGAAAAAAGCTTATAAGTTCAGACCAGGAGTGAGTTTTGGTCTTTCTTGGCGTGTTCATGGAGAAGCTGAGGGGAGCTGTCAGAGTTCATCTAGAGGCCCATAAATGGCAGTCATAGATTAGAAAATTAAGTATCTCTCTACTTCTTTCCCCTTTCCCTCTCTTTACTACTACTACTTTGATTTAATTAAGTTATTAAGCTACTACCGGTCTCATAATTTTAGTTATTATAGTATCCATTTATCATCCTGTTTCAATCACATCACTGAAAGACTAACTCCAGACTGCCTCCTATTCCTTCTCTAGATGAAAAGCTTCTTCAAATAATCTAGTTACTCTGTGTTTTAAATTAAAGAGATCAAGAGAGGTGTAATAGAGATATTTAGAAATCACTTAAAAGGATCATACTATTTGGACTAGGCACTGTTTTATACTACCTCCCCCAGATATTTCCTTTAAGTATTTGGTAGAATTTGGCAAATTCTCTTTATATTTGGCAAGAGAAGCTTGATTTCTTGGTCCTCATCTCCTTCATAACTTATAATTGACTTAAGCATAGTGGGTTCTATAAAAGGAAATTCTTGGTTCTCTTTGAGTTCACACTTGTGAAAAGGGAATCCTTTATTCTCTTTGCCTAGTTGGAATCAACACAAGCTTAAACTAGGTGGAGGAGCTCACAAACCACTTAGTGAATTCACACCCTACCTCATCTGACTAGATGAGAAGTCAGCAAGATACTTGGAGAGCTCCACCCTTTTTTTAAATTCAAACAGTTAAAAAAAGTTCACACCTTCAGAAACTGTGAACCCTTTCAATGAGTATTCACCCCTCCAGGAGCTGTGCACTGGTTCCCACAAACACTGCCCCCTGGGCAGTGCTAGACTATTTGGAAGCTGTGATTGGCCCCTGTGAGAAGGAGAGGAATCAAGAAGTCACTATAAAAGGCCCTGAATTTCTGAGGCTAGGGAAGTGAACTCCAGAATTTTATGAGGTACCCATCATAAAACTCTACTACCTAAGAGAACATCTTAAACACTCCAAAAAAAGGGATTCCAAAAGGTTACAAGTTATATCCTTTATTCTGAGTAAAGAATTAGGAGCACCAAACATTACATGTAAAACAATTATTTCTTTTTATATATTTATGCCACTGACTACAGATTTAAGAATGACACATCAGCAATGAATTAATGTCTACTGACAGACAAGAACAAAAATAAAAATTAATATAACTAGAATTGACAACCTAACCTAATAGGGTTGATATAGAAAAAGAGAAATGGATAGAGAAATGAAAATCAACATATTTTATTACACTGCAGTTGATCTTATGGAATAGTATTAGAACTGCTAGAATTATGTCCCCTTTAATAGGACTCAAAAATCTCTCTCCCATATAACAAGATGGTCTTTCCTTCAATTATCCTTCACCAGCCAGAACTACCAAATCAATATTAGACAGGAATTTCTGTGAGAATCATTGAAAACAAAGGAGAGGGGAAAGTGTGGTATTCTAATAATTCTGCAATCTAATAATGCTAATTTCCTGTAGGCACTGAGACTTTAGATTACCTATGTTCAGAACCTTCAGTCTTATTCAGTGTCATGCAAGACAGTATGCCAGGAATTACAAGGAACACAAGAATGATCTTGAAGTTCCTGACAAAATATGAAATGAGATGGGTAGTCTAAGGTATCAAGAATGAATAATTAACCCATGATATTTCTTATTTTTCCAGTGACCTAGAGCCCAGCATTTGGAATTAGCTGTCCCCAAACTAGTTTCTTGTGGGAGGCCAATAAGAGAAACAGAGTCTCAAACAGATATTTTTATCTGGACCCCACATCAAAAGGTCAATGCAGCCCAGCAAAACCCTGTGTTGACCCTTCTACTCTGCTAGTCAGAGCCAGACAAGATGGGTTATCTAAGATAAAAATCTTGACTCCTTTTCTGATCCATACCTTTTCTTATTGGAAAAACATATTCTTATTAGAAAACTAAGTTCTTAGCAAACCAGAAGTCAAGAGGTTAACAACTTCTTTCTTTGTTAAAAATGTAGCTGCTTGGACTCAATACTGATTTTAGACAGTCAAGGCCAAAATCTAATCAAAACCTCCTCCAGCAGGGCCTTTCTGCCCAAGAAAAGTATTCCCAGACTTAGCTTTCTGATAAGGTGGTTAGAATACAGCCTTGGAACTTGTTCTATTCCAGGGTTACTTGAAGCCACTAATGTTTTTTGTGCTTTGATATGACATAATTTGTATTACTGTGCAACTGCAAAGTTTCTTTGTGTTTTTGTGTGAAATGGGTTTTGTATATAGTATATAATAAAATCCCAAGCTGATTGCCAAGAACACAGCAGCAGCATGAGCTGATAGACGTCTTCTGTGTCCCACTTCTTTATCACCTAAGTCATCCTTATCAGATTTCCTGGAGATGTTGGATAGCTTTCAGCAGTTTCTACCATTGAGTATCAATTAAGAAGTTCAATAATTTTTTCTGTCTTGCTAATATGGCAAATGCCTGGAGAACAAAAGAAAGTTAATAAAAACCCAATATATGAGGACTATCATTGCTTTAATTTACTTACTTGCAGGGGAGGACCTCATGTTAAAGAAATACTTTCTTTTATCTTAAATTTTATCCTAAAATTTTTTTTCCATGGTTACATGATTCATGTTGTCTCCCTCCCCACTTTTCTCCCCTTTCCAGGAGTTGACAAGCAATTGCACTGGGTTATACATATATTATCATTCAAAACCTATTTCTGAAGGAATACTTTTAAGGAGTTTGGAGTAGAATAGATATTATCATTGAACTGTCAGTATAAAGTCTTAATTCACATTTCTTTCCTCTAGAAACTATTTAGAAAGCTAGAAGCAGCCACTTCCAAGATGGCGACATCTCTGGGCTCCAACACCTACAACAGGCAGAACTGGGAGGACTCGGACTTCCCTATTCTGTGTCAGACGTGCCTTGGAGAAAATCCCTACATTCGGATGACCAAAGAAAAGTATGGAAAAGAATGCAAAATTTGTGCCAGGCCATTCACAGTGTTCCGCTGGTGCCCTGGTGTTCGCATGCGTTTTAAGAAGACCGAAGTGTGCCAAACCTGCAGCAAGCTAAAAAATGTGTGTCAGACCTGCCTTTTGGACCTAGGATATGGCTTACCTATTCAGGTCCGTGATGCAGGACTGTCCTTTAAAGATGACATACCGAAGTCTGATGTAAACAAAGAATACTATATGCAGAATGTCGAGCGAGAGATTTCTAACTCTGATGGAACCCGACCAGTTGGTGTTCTTGGGAAGGCTACAGCTACCAGTGACATGCTGCTCAAATTGGCTCGGACCACCCCTTACTACAAACGGAATCGTCCTCATATTTGTTCCTTCTGGGTGAAAGGAGAATGTAAAAGGGGAGAGGAGTGTCCATATAGACACGAGAAGCCTACAGATCCTGATGATCCTCTTGCTCTTCAGAATATCAAAAATCGATATTATGGCATTAATGATCCTGTGGCTGACAAGCTTTTGAAGAGGGCTTCAACAATGCCGTGTCTGGACCCCCCAGATGATAAGACCATCACCACACTATATGTTGGGGGTCTTGGAGATACAGTCAGTGAGACAGATCTCAGAAAACATTTTTACCAGTTTGGTGAAATCCAAACAATAACAGTTGTACAGATACAGCAGTGTGCTTTCATCCAGTTTGCCACAAGGCAAGCTGCAGAGATGGCTGCTGAGAAGTCCTTTAACAAATTGATCATAAATGGGCAAAGGCTTAATGTGAAATGGGGAAGATCCCAGGCAGCCAGAGGAAAAGAAAAGGAAAAAGAAGGAACCACAGCCTCTGGAATTAAGCTGGAGCCTGTTCCAGGACTTCCTGGAGTTCTTCCTCCTCCTCCAGCAATTGAAGAAGAAGCCTCTGCCAATTATTTTAATCTCCCTCCCAGTGGTCCTCCAGCAGTGGTTAATATTGCCCTGCCCCCACCTCCTGGAATTGCACCTCCACCCCCACCAGGTTTTGGACCACACATGTTCCACCCAATGGGACCACCTCCTCCCTTCATGCGAATTCCAGGCCCCATCCACTATCCTTCCCAGGATCCCCAGAGGATGGGAGCTCATGCAGGAAAATATAGCAGTCCCTAACATCCTGCACAGTGGTTGGTCTCTGAATCAGAAAGATACCTTAGAAATATAATAAATCTTGAAGTAAAAAAAAAGGAAACTAGAAGCATCTATGTCCTCATTCATCCCTCTAATAAAGAATTAGAAATAAAATGAAGCTATATTTCATTCCACTAGAGCAGTGATGGGCAAACCACAGCACGTGGGCCAGATGCTGCTTCCTAAAATGTTCTATCCCACCTGCATGACATTATTCCTAATCTGACTAATATAATGAGGATACAATACAATGAAACTTTGAAAGAGTTGCCTTAGAAACAGACTGACAGATGAGCATTTCCTTTCTTTGGTCCCCTCTTTAAAAAGTTTGCCCATCACTGCACTCCAGTAAGGGTTTGGATCAGCTAAGTTAATTACTCTACCCTATTTAAATATTAAACAAGCCTTCTAGCCCTAATTATTTTATCTTGTGAGAACACTTTTGTTGAATCTGGGGCCTTCAACTAGTCTATATCCTGTGGGTATTTTCTCAAACAAAAAGTATTACTCCTGGTGTAAAGTCAGTTTATAATAGAAGCACAGTCCCAGAAAAAACCCTGAGAAGAAAATCATGTGGAAGAGGTGGGAAGGGAAGAATGCAAATCTATCTAAATCCATCTTTTCTCTCTTTTTCCATCAATTGGGATGACACTCATTGTGGAAGTTCAGGAGATTTGAACTTTTCATCTATGTCTTAGTAGTATTCCCACAGTGTCAGTGACAGGAAGCAGTTTCTACATCAGGAGCAGAGAACAAACCAGACACAAGGAAGAGAGGGTTCAGGTTTCTACAAGGAACCCCTCAGAAAGCTCTATTATCTTAAAGCATCAATAATTGCTCCAGAAAAAGAACTTCTGGGGATTGCAATTTAACTCTTTACTTGGAGTAAAGAATTAGAAACTACTGAATGTTGTAAGACCACATACCAAGATTATAATTTTTGTACAGTGTATGACTCATTACTGATATGAAGTCATTGATTAAGCAGAAGTTACTTTAACGGCTAAGAATCAAAATCAGTATAACTAGAATGTTGAAATACTGTAGTTTTATTGTGCAATGAATGCAGCTACAAGTTAACTTAAATTTTTAACTGATAAAAGGGAAATGGATAAGAGAAATGAATAGAGACACTGATTATCATGTTCTATTATACTACAATTGATCTCATGGCACAGGAACACACCATAGTAACTGCTTGCTGAATGTCCTCTTTCATAATAGCCTTTCACTTATCTCTCTTCTCCAGTAATGTAAGAGGACAGCATTTCCTTTGGTTATCCTTTACCATCTATCCTTTCCTTTATCATCTAGAAATACCAAATCAGTATTAGATGGTCATGTCTAGGAGAAGCAATGAAAACGAGGAAGAGGGAAAGAGTTGTGTTCCAACAATTGATACCCTGAGGAAGGTTATATATTGAATACTTTAGATTGCCCATGTTTAAAACTTTCAGTCGTATTCATGTCATGCATAAAAGACTCCCACAGGTCCCCAAAAATCTCAGTGCCTAGACAGTATCTGTGACATGACTGAATGACTGAGATGTATGAGAGTAAAATCAGGGTTTCAGCCAGAGTCAGGCATCATAAAGATTGCTCTGGTCAGATTTTGGGCTGTGTTCATTTTATATGCTTTGAGATCACAAAGTTGATAATGGATTTCCATGCCCACCATACATCTTTTCTTAGAGACAATGTGTGAGGTGTGTTTGACATATCTCTTGGGCTACAGTGGTGAGAAAGTACAGGCTTTTTCATAGGAGATAATTTCTCCATATATCATTCATTTTTCTTTTATGTGTACTGTACTGAGTATTTGGATACCCTCAGCAATATGCCAAAAGAGGACAAGCTTTTAATTCTGGGTGACTTTAATGCCAGAGAAAACAGAAATAAGGCCAGGGGTCCTTGGGAGGAATGGAATCAGAAACAGTAACAGCAGTGATCATGTACTCCTGAAGACTTGTGTTGAAATGATTATCTGGGATAAGATGGATGCCACTTTGAATGACTGGACCAGCAGTTTAGAACCTTGGAATGTCCCCAGGTGCCATGAGCCAAGGGCAAAAAGCAGTTGGCCCCAGCTCTATAAATACACCCACGTGACAAGACAAGAGGGCTCAGATTGGAGCAGGGCCTTGGGAAGTTGGGAGGTGAAGGCCTGAAACCTGTAATCTATTATCCTACTGAGAGAGCTAGAGAGCAATCACCATCCTTGTTAATAGAGCTGAGAGAGTTTACTGATATAATAAATCAAGATCATCAAATAGCCTTCCTTAATCTCTGGCTTGGCTGTGGCCAAGTCAGGTCAGAGTTAGTGAGAGGGTGAAGAACCTCCAGTTTCTACTAAACCTAGCAATCTCCAGAGCTTGATCAATAACCTAGATTATTAGCCTAAATATTTAGCAATAGAATCCTCAATCCTATTCCCTTGTTTCCTAATCCCATTCATAGATTTAAATAGTATTTACCATCAAGTACCTTTCCTGAATGGTGATTATACCAAAGTCCTTGGGAAGGGGAGATCAATAGGTAATCAGATTATACCATTATCCAATAGCTAAGCAGCAATAGCCCTCATCAACAACTATTCCAATCTCAGGTTGGGACCTAGTGAGGTTAACTATCCACATGACCTCTCAGGGGATCCCTGCCTGGGCAAACTGGTAGAAAGGGTAGCTGACAAGAGTATTCAACCAAGCCTGTCAGGGAGGAGAGACATAAATTACAACAACTGCATAGAGGCCTGTGAGAGGAAAGTGTGCTTTCTCCCTTACCAGCTACTACCAGCTTAGGGCTGGGCATACAATCCCTCCTCCACCTATATTATCATTTCTCTAGACCTCTTATACCCATATAACACTTGTGCATTTCATGACTATCACCAGCACTGTATTCTGTTTACCTAAATGCAACTGTGCCACTGCAGAAAACATTGACATTTAACAGCCTATGCCCTTGTAAGGAGAAGAGAGACAGGATGTGATAATGATTAAAGCAGTGATTCCCAAAGTGGGTGCTACCACCCCCTGGTGGGTGCTGCAGTGATCTGGGGTGCGGTGATGGCCACAAGTGTATTTATCTTTCTTATTAATTGCTATTAAAATTTAAAAATTAATTTCCAGGGGGCTAATATTTGATCTGAAAAGAGGTCAGTAGGCCAAAAAAGTTTGGGAACCGCTGGATTAAAGCAACACACGACGCTGAATTGATCACAAACTTATCCCCTCCAAGCTTAATATTCACATTTTATTATTTGTTTGTTTAGCTGTAAACTTTAAACTTTTTTTTTAGAAAAATTTTCCATGGTTACATGCTTCATGTTCTCTCTCTATTCCACCACACCTCCTGCCAACATATATTTCCACTGGGTTTTACATATGTCACTGATCAAGACCTATTTCCATATTGACAGTTGTACTGGGGTGGTTGTTTAGAGTCTACATCCCAAACCATATCCACATCAACCCATGTGTTCAAGGAGTTGTTTTTCTTCTATCTTTCTACTCTTTCTACTCCCACAGTTCCTCCTCTGAATGTAAATAGTCTTCCTTTTCATAAGTCCCTCAGAATTGTCCTGGATCATTGCATCGCCATTTGTATTACAATTACATTTGGTATTCACCATAATTTTCAGTCTCTATGTATAATATTCTTCTGGCTCTGTTCCTTTCCTGGAGGTCATTCCAGTTCACACGGAATTCGTCCAGGTCATTATTCCTTTGAGCATAAGAGTATTCCATCACCAACAGATACCACAATTTTTTCAGTCATTCCCCAATTGAAAGGCATATCCTCTTTCCCCAGGTTTTTCCATTACAAAGAGTGCAGCTATAAATATTTTTATACATGCCTTTTTCCCCTATGATCTCTTTGGGGTATAAACCCAGTAGTGTTATGGCTGGATCAAAGGGCAGATAGTCCTTTAGGCGCCCTGTGGGCATAGTTCCAAACTGTTATCCAGAATGGTTGGATCAATTCACAACTCCACCAGCAATGCATTAATGTCCCATTTTTGTCACATCCCCTCCAATATTCTGTACTTTCCTTTGCTGTCATGTTAGCCAATCTGCAAGGTGTGAGGTGGTACCTCAGAGTTGTTTTGATTTATTCACATTTTTAAAAGTTTGTGGTTCCAAGGCAAGATGAATATCAGAAGACTCAATGTCAATAGATCAGAGAGCCCTTCTTTATACATGAAACAGTTTATTGCTGACTTGGATTCAATTCTGTGCCAACACACAGCTGGCAACAGTGAAGCAGAAAAATAGCAGCTTTCAGAGATTTGATATGTAGCACCACATTTACTCATCTGGGCCAGAAAACTCAGATAGAAGGATTAGTTTGAAAAAATGGAGTAATTCAGAAGCTACTAAATAGAAAATGACAATGCCAGTCATTGCCGGATTCCTCTTTAATTGACTAATACTTTCCGTGAAAGATAGTCATCTACCAGAGCCAGTGTGATTTCAGAAAGGGCTAAGGGATAGTTGACATGGTATGCCAGAAGTCAGTATCAGTCATTGGCCAAGTCAAGGAATATTATATATATATATATATATATATAGTCATGAAGTTTTATGGAATATAATTATGAAATTTCGGCATTAAAGGAAGTTCATCGGTATTGTAAGCCATTTCTATGCCAGCATGCTTGCACACGTCCTGGATAATGGATGATGGTCTCTCACTTTCCCAGTCACCAAGTAAGGCAAGACTTTTTTGATATTTTAGACATGTTCATCAAAGTCCAAAACAGCATCAAGTCTAGATACCACCTGAAAAGGTTATAAATCAAGACAGAGTAAAGGGAGAGTTGGTAAAAGACTTTTTTGTTCCAGGATTGTGCACTGAATGTAGCCTCTAAATTTGAAATATAACAAAGTATGGATTAATTCTAGCACTTCTGCTAATTTTGGCCCAACCAATTAACACCAATAAAACAGAGGTTCTCTATCAGTTGGCCCTGCACCATTTGTGCATCAGTTACAGAAAATGGTGTAATTTTTTTGAATGCTGCAGATAAGTTCACTAATTTGGGCAGTATCCTTTCCAGAGATGTACACAAAAGACGGTCAGTTTGATGCATGCATTGTCAGAGCTAGCTCAGTTATTTGGGAAGCTCAAAAGGGTGGTTGAAGAGAGCGAGCCATTGTCTTGATGCTCCTGCTTGTGTCCATTTTTTCTCCATCCTAAACTCTCTGCATGCTCATCTGTCTATGTCTTTGAGTCCTGAGTTCAATTGTATGTGCCTGCCATATAAACAATCCATTTGTCCATGTCCCATTTCTAGCACTGGAGCTGACCATGGAGCAACTGACAGTCAAAGCCTACCTGATGAGCAAAAGAGGAGATGGTCCTCAAGATCCACTATTTCACCTGAACATTCTCAACTGCTTGGTCTACTTCATGTAGTAGTCCTGAAAATTTAGCCCAGGGGCTTCCAGGTTTTCTACTGATTACAGAAAAGAAATATCTGCTGGAAAAGGCAATGTAAATCCTGAAGATGAGTAGGAGCATTGTCCTCCATGTCCATCAGGTTCCCACAAGCATCATGTACCCCAATGTGATCAGTGATGGCTACAATGGGGCAGTGGTAGGGAATCATTTCCAGTGTATCATCTGCCCAATTACAAACTCTCTAGCACCTGTGAGGGCAAAGATAGTCACAAAGAGCATAGATGTTGGCTTTAGAAGATGAGACATGGGCCTTTCCCCTTTTTTTGGGTGGATGCCAGGCTGCTGGGGAGACTTTCCTCCAGACCCCATGAATCAGAATGCTCTACAGGCACAAATTAGTGTGAATCCACCTAAATCTAGAAACAGAACAACCTAGTACTAATTCACAACAGGACCCCATTATCACTTTCCTGAAGAATGTTGATGAAAGTGTGGTAGCTACCCTTAGCTCTCTGGGTATTGATGTGGACACTAATGTAGAGCAGAGTGGAAAAAGAAGCAAGGTGATTCCATCCTTCTCAGTCCAGCAGCAAGGAGAAGGGTAGTCCTCAGCAAAGCAACTCCTCCTCCAGCCAGAGTCAAGCAAACAGTTCTGAAATGGAAATAGGGATTCTCTCTGAGCAAATGCAGAAGATTAATTTTGGCATCTTGCATGCAAGTGGATAAGAACTCCCTAGTTCAAGAACATTATCACCAGAATATCAAGGTAAACAATTCATTCTTAAGGGTCAAAGTCCTTGTGGTTTATCTAATTTTATTTTTAGGGGAAAGAAACAAGGGTACTATTTTTACCTGCCTTACTTCAGTTATCCCCATCTTATAATTGCTTTGGATAACAACATCCTTGTACTACTAATGCTCCAGCTACCATGGACAGTTCAAATTCTAAGTACCTTGGCAGTTGCAGTCATAACCTTTCAGTCCATTTCCCAGTGACAAACAGCCAACATCCATTAGACATATTTTAAGTATTTGGACGTGACTTGTTACCATGATTATGGAGTCTGAGGGTTTCCACTAATTCTTAGGAAAGGTATTTGATTGGAAAATAAGTTCTAAAGATAGAAGCAGGAGGGGGAAATCTAATTCCTTAATCTTAGAAAAACAAAGATGAGAATGGTTTTATTTTCCATCCTTCTGTGGGCTAAAGAAATTGCCTTGTTTCAATCTCTGATGTATACTTGGGTTGCATTAATCCAGAACCCCTCAACTATTCTTCACATTGCCACTTGGTACCTAAGGACACAGAAGAATTGCTGCTTCCAGTCATTGGTTTATGAATATGAAGAGAGAGAATATTATCCTCTTCTCCCACCATGATTTTTTTGTCTCTACCAACAGACCTAGTTCTCTGCCCAGGCCCTTGACTCATTACCCTAGTCAGTGTGATTGATATCTGAAACAGGCAACTAGAAGTAACTATTACCTCGGTGACTTCTGAAAACAACCCTACTCGATTTTCCTTGTGTCTTCAGCATCTCATGGGCTCTAAGATCATGGAAGGTAATGCTTTCCTTTGCTCTACTCAGAATTGATTTGGATTAGAATCCCAGAACCTTGGGATGACTATCTGTAAATCCTAGCCCTATGGAGAGAGATACTCATTACTAGTCCTGTGCATATGCATATGCCTGTCTTCAACAATAAAGTTAAATAATCCATTCCTATTTGTATTACATGCTTTAGCTTCATCCCCTAGGTTTGCAAAATGGAGAAACAAGGATATATTTCCCTGTTCCCCACTCTCCACCCTTCCCCATTGCTCTTGTAAAGTTCTCAATGCATTTAGTGGGTTTTATGTAACGTCATTTAATAAATATATATACTACTACAGCCATGTATACTTGTCAGAACAAAGATCTCATGATACTATCTGTGCTCTTTCCTGTGAGTTTGTAAATAATGATGGTGACTTAATACCAATCAATAAGCTATGGAATTATGAATAAAACACCAATGTATCATTTCCTCTCATGGTTCAGTGAAAGCTCAAGTTCCATGTTGCTGAGACCAAGTATCTTCTTCATATTCACAGCATGTTGCTCCCATGAATTTTCATCTGTCAATGGGATTTAGTCACTCTGGAGGACCTCTCACTCCACATTATCTGTCAATCAGCTATACTCTGAACCTCACTCTTGGACATACCACCAATATGTGATTTATTCATTCAAATCTGTATTCTATAGGTAAGAAAAGAAAACTCCAGCTGTATCCACCAGGCAGGCTTGATGCTTAAGAGAGGGTCAAAGCTCTCTATAGATATATTTGGCAGAAGCCTCCTTGGTTGATTATATCCAAGGACAAGAATTCCCAGCAAGTACCAATGCTTAAAGTGTTGTCTTCAAAAGTCTTTAAATGACTTTCAGATTTTGACTCTCATCTTGGTACACTGGAGAGAACACCAGGTCTGGAATCAGAAGACTAGTACAAATATGGTCTCAGAAATTTATTAAGTATGTAAATCTGTTAGCCTGTGTCTGTAGAATGTGGATAATAGCACCCATTATATAGGATAAATGATAGTTACACAATGCTTAGCACAGTGGCTGACATAGTAAGCTCTATGTAAATGATTGCTATTTTTCAGTGGTGGGGAAGGGAACTGATGAGAATCATTTGTGTGCTTCTCCATTTTGTAGTGTTCCTATTTGTTTTCACAGACATTAAAGCAGAGATTTTTCCCAAAATATTTACCTACAAGAGACATCTTCATTCTCTTTCCATTCCAAATGATTCCATTTCCTTCTGTCCCTGCTTTCCCAATATATCCCTTTGGCATAAGAGTTTACATTCAGAATAAATGTGTTCAACCCCCTTTCAGTCCATTATATCTCAAAGTTCACTCTAGATCTTTCAATGCAGTGTGTGATTTCCCCTGGCATTCTTATGCACCTTTTTCAAAAGATCTGCTTTCTTGATTTGGGGTGTTGGCGAGTTTTTTTTCCCCCAAATTTTTCTGAAAGATTTTAAACCTTGGATTTTGGGATAATTATATAATCCCCTCTGAGGAGGGTGTTGACCAATACCAAAATCACCCTGGGTTACATGGCTGAGTTATAAGATATATGAATCAATTGTTAAAAGAAAACCATAAACACCAAAAAAATATAGAGGAGAACAAATTAAATTCTGGGAAAATATATATCAAAATCTTATGTGTATAAAATTATAAGTTAAAAAAATAATCCTGCAACAGGTCCTTGAATCACAAGTAAGGCCCAATTAAAGGGATTTAGATCCTACAAGCCTACAGGACAATTGCAGCAATATCACACTTATCCAATGGCAGCCAGAACTACAGAAAATTGCCATACTATAAGCGAGAAGGGACTGGATTCTGAGGAAAAGGGGAAATATGATTCCCTGGTCTGATTTTACCTTCAGTCTCAGGGATAGGGCAGCCAAAACCAAATCCAAACTAAGGTACTTGTAGGGATCTGGCATGAGGGAGTTCTGCCTCTGAAGCTGTCAAACAGCTGGTTTTTCAAACCACAAAACAAGTACTCTGTCTTGGCATAAATCCTCATCAATCCCATAGGGATTGGATTGTTGGTCTCCTTGACCTTGTGCTTCTTGGCACTGTGCAGTGGCTCTTTTGTGATCCCTTATTCTGAAATCAGATGCAATTATTAGTAAAAGTCCCATAATATTTAACAATCAATGGCAGGTTTCCATAGTTGAAAGCTTTTGGGTATGCATTGATATCAGGACTAGTAGATATTGTAAACTTATCCTTTAAAATAAAAAAAACATTAATACTAATTCCATGTACTTCAAGTACAAAAAAAGGAAAAAAAATCAAATAGCCTATTTCAAATATAAAGAAAAATAATAAAAATTTTAAAAAAACAAAAAATTCATAATTCATGTTCCATGACAATATGTCAGCTAAATAGAGGTACAACACAAAGGCTTCTCACTCAAAAGTGAGATCTATTTCTTTTTTAAATTGACCATGATTCACAGTGTAAGTGAGCATAATTTTTACCAGGTAAAAGCTTTTTACAAACAGTAGTACAACAACTAATGCAGATTCTAAGAAGTACCAAAATCCTCCAAATCATAAGAGCATACTTGACAACTACAAACCCTCTAATCATTAGGATTCACATGAATCTCTATAGCCACTTGCTGTGTGTCATTTAAAAACTTTTGAAGCTCATGGATATTTGTCACAAGTTCCCCAGATCTAGCTAATTTTTCAACCTCAGGTGAGATATTTCCAACAGTCTATTACTGCCATCATTCCAAAATTTGCAGGAGAACCCAGAAAAGCCTCTGTACTGCTGATGAAGACCTTTTGGGTCTAAAATGTCACCAAGAACCTAGGTTATCATCCTGGTGGAAGGGTAAACTGAAGAGTTACAAAAATAAAACTGCCCAGGGGTTACCAAGCCCCATAGGGAATCCTCCCCTCCTACCAGATGAAATTATAAAACCATCCAGGGGTCACAAAGCCCCATGGGAAATCCTCTCTTCTTTGAGGATGAGACTTTAATAGCCATAAAAGGCATGTATTTATATGTACCATCCATTGAAATGTGGAGGTGGGGAATACAGTAGTGAAAATAATATTTTTATGATCTCTATTCATTCTCCCTATTTGGTCTGAGCTCTGGGGGTCATAGGGTACAAAGGGTTTGGGGAGTTATCCCCAAACAAAAAATAAATCTGAGACAAAACAGAAATAGTAAAATGAGTGCCCCCATCAAAATCAATTTGTGCTGGTGGGGCAAAGCTAGGGATGATCTCCCTTAAGAGCACCTCAGCAACAAAAGTTGTTGTAGCCAGACAAACTTTATGATATCCAGCCTTATACAAGGTAACAAAGTCAATTTGCAAATGCTCAAAAGGCATGTAAGCCAGAGGACTCTCACCAAAAGCTTTGTCATGAAAAGTAAGTTGAGTGTGACAGGCTGCACACACTCTAAAGGATAGGATGGTTATATCAGGGGCTTTCCATACCTTTTTAACAGAGTCTTCAATACCCTGAGTGCCAAAGTGACCACTCTTATGAATGGATAAGTATATTTCATGATAAGAACTTCTATGCAATAGGGGTTTTCCTTCAGATGATACCCATAACCCCATTGATCTGTTTTGCTTTAAAAACTTTTGTTTCCATTTTTCCACTTCTGGTTCATTATAAGAGAAATAAATTTGAGTCATTACTTCTTGAGATCTATCTATCATCTCCAGGTAATCTGATAAGGACAGTTTAATTGATAAGGAAGTAACAGGATACGGGAGATCTTTCTGTTAGCTCATAGCTGCCTCTCTGCTCTTTCTCTTGCAGCATGGAGTTTATTATATATACATATATTTCAAGACTCATTTCACACAAAAGAACTCCCCTGGAAACTTCGCATTTGCACAGAAACACAAATTAGGTCATATCAAAGGACAATAAAGTTGTAGTTTTACAAAGAATTTTCTTATGAAGATAATGCCAGATGAGAAAAAGTCTCAAGGTTAAAAATGAGCCTCACTTTATCTAAAAGTTAATTTGCTTGAGCTTGCCACTCCGTGACCTTGGGATGCCTGGAGCAGTTAGAGAGATAAACCCACAGCTGCAGCTTTACTCTGCTGAGTGAAAAAAGGCTGTTAACTCATTAAGTGCTGGTTTACTAAGAACTTAAAGTTTTCCTAGAAGCTATAAGGTTTTTCAATAAGAAAAGGTGTGGATCATAAAAGGGGTCAAAAGAGGAGTCTCAGATTTTCATCTATTTAAGACTCTGTTTCTCTCATTGGCCTCCCACAAAATATACTAGGTGTCTAAGCTAAAATCAACTCAGTTCCTTCTATGACAGCAAGCTTTGCTATAGTATATGCCTGGTGGTTCCCTCTAGAGACAGGTCATTACTGCTTATGTAGGCAGAGCAATGAACTGCAGCTAGAGCTTCAGGTAGCTTGAGAGCAGAAAATACTTCATTAGTGATTGCTTCATCTGTGATACACTTTTCCAGCAGAGGTTTCCATTAGCAGGGCCGAGGGACTATAAAAGTGGTAAATGCTTTCAAACATATTTGTGACTACAATGGACTCATCTTCAAAGGAAGGGGTTTTTTCTTTAAAGCTCTCAATGTCTTGTGGAGAGAAAGGTATATAATGATTAACATTTATTAAGCTCTCTTGTTTTTTATAAGTGGGAACATCCCTTAAGGGAATTGGCCTTTATTTGAATATGTTGCTGTGGGAGAGCTTCTGAGGCATTTCTGGTCCTGTTTTCCAGTTAACACACCATTCTTAGAAGAAAAGGTAGTCAGGATGAAGAATAATTTTGAACTATTCCAAGTTACTAAGCTCTGCCCATTCTAAGAAAAAATTCAGAGACAGTATTTAAGCACGAATTTCGTAAGTTACCTAAAAGATGCTGCAGACAGCTACTAAACTCTACATGTGGTAGTCCAGGTGCTTACTGAAAAAGATGTGAAGGAGCCCAGTTGGAGGCTTGTAGGAACACATCCTGAGCAGCTTGCTCCCACATCACTCAGATGCTACTGCAAGGACATCTGCAGGCACTGGACTTGGGATTTGATGCTATTAAACTTGCACATTCTGGAGTGAAAGGAGCTGCTGTATTTAAACTTGAAAAATGGGAGGTAAATTAAGGTAGAACCCAAACAAGCTGAATCACAAAAAGTATAGATATTTTTTTAAAGGCACTGCTTACTGCAGTTACTCAGGAATTGCTTTTGATTTGCATTAAAACTGCTTTCAGAAATAAAAAGTAACTTTTAAAAGAGTGAATTGACAAATTTGATTTTTTTGGTCTAATTTTTTTAAGTATATGGCACAGGGTTGAAATTTAATGTTTTTTTTTGGTTGTTTTGTTTTTTCCTTCACTGGCTCCTCATGTTTTACTGGATTCTGTTTGTACTTTCTAAAACAGGTTGAAAAAGTATTTTAAATAAAGCAGAGAGAAGCTGTCATTCTAACTATCAGGAGATAGTTGTGGTCAGAGGCATCTTCTGCTCAGAAATGAGAAGCAAAATAATTGCACCAAGCAATTTGTGGTTTGGGGTCCTGGAATGATACAAAGGGAACAGCTTTGCAGAAAGACTTGAATTTATGCAAAAATTTTTCAAGAGAATGGAGCTGTGTGCTTTTGTTTGAGTGTACATATGCACTGCTGAATTTTTTTTTTTAAGATGGCCTGTGCTTTGGGAAAAACTGCTTTTTTTAAGAGTTTAAAGATCTTACAAGTGAAGAGAACAATGTGAATGATTTGCTTATTTTCACCTCTTTAAGAGAAATAAAATTTTTCAAGTCTTTTTTTCCCAGTCTCTATCTGTTAAAAGTTTTAGGTGAATTGATAATCATTGAATAGAGTGGACAGCATGTGAATGCAAAGAGAAGTTAGATGTGATATTGTATCTGGAATCTGTGCCATGTTTTCTTCCAGACAGAATCAACTCACTGTTTATTTAAGCTGCCTTGGATTAAAAATTATACCAAAAAAGTAAACTCATTTTATACATACTTGTGATGGAAAAATCCTACCCAACTACACCCCAGAGGTCCCCCTATAAGTGTAAACACTTCCTACCCGACTGAACCATGTGTTATGATGTATGCTTAATCATGTTTTCTGTTTCTAATCCATGGAAACCCATAGAAACCCGATTTTTACAAGCCATTAGAATAACTAAGCAAAGAAGCAGGAAGCTTGTTTGAAATTATGGATAGTAAATGAAATTGGAGCATGTTCAACTATAATAAGTAGGATTTTTGCCATTTAAGACAAAAAGGTTTGTGGGAATCACACCTGATATTAATGTAAGCTTGGATTTTAGACTGTGATGTTTGATCCATCATTGATATTGTTGTGAACCTGAAGAGCACTCGGAGGAGAAGTGAATGGTTGAAAAGGCATTCTGGAACTCAACCCAGATGGGACCTTTTCTGAACCTGGATTCTAGTGGTCTCTGAGTAAAACAGTTATGGCATGAGCCAGTAACAGCTTTGGCCTGTGCATATATATAGTCAGATGCTCATTCTGTATCCTTGATAGAACAGTAAGGACAGTTAAAGATCTTTCCCTGCTTTTCTTTTGTGTCAAATTCCTACATCAGTGAAGAATGCAAATTGTGAAGTGAGAGTTTCCATTTTCCAAAGAAGCAAAGTTGACTAGTAAAGTTAGAACTGATTAAGTGATAACTCTAGACATGAGAATTTTTTTTTTGATGATCTGTAATTGAGATTCCACAGAAACAGGTAGAAATACTTTTAACAAGAAGTGAGATCTGAACTTTTAAGTTTTAAGGAGCATGAAAATGGGGGGGATGATAAAGAAATTCAGTCTCTCCCCTCTGGTGAATATCTGACCATCACTTCCAGACTGCCTGGTGCAGTCCAAGGTATGACTATTACTCACTGTCTGGCTCCAGTAGCCAAAAGCAGAGATAGAAGATCCAGTCAACCTCCCCCCTTTCCCTGCTTACTCCCTATCCCTGACAACCAGGTGCATTATTGCTCAAGCTAAACCAGGAAAACAAGTGATGTTATGTGCCCAATGCTATATAATGTCTATACCACCAATGCTTGGGGCCCAGTGTGGGACCACGCCTAGGTAAAAATTGGAACAAGGAACCCTTAAAAGCCATTTTGATGGGACTCCATTTTATTATTCTTGTCACTCCTACTTCTCTTAAAGTTATAGATGTTACACCATGGGTCCACCACTCTAGAGTGAAGAAAACCCAAGTCTACAGATGAATGGACCGTGAATCCTATAAAAAAAGTTTCTTGGTAGTTTGATAGGTATGGCACTGAATAAGCAAATTAATTTGGGTAGGATTGTCATTTTTATTATGTTAGCTCATCCTACCCAAGATCAATTAATGTTTTTTCCAATTGTTTAGATCTAGTTTTAATTTTGTGGAAAGTGTTTTGTAGTTGTGTTCATATAATTTCTGTGTTTGTTTTGGTAGATAGATTCCTAAGTATTTTATGTTGTCTAGGTTGATTTTAAATGGTGTTTCTCTTTATAACTCTTGTTGCTGAGATGTGTTGGAAATATGTAGAAATGCTAATGATTTATGTGGGCTTATATTCCTAATCGTTTAAGAGGCATCATGAAAGATTAGTCTGCTGTCCCTCAAGTACATCTAACAGAATTCTGGGTATAGAAAGTCTTAGAATCTTCATGGAAGGCTGAGGGGGTGGGACACCTGACCTACATTACTATGATCCCATCTTTAATGAAGATTTTCAAGTCTGTCTTGTCTTTTTTTTAAGTTACATTTTTACTGGACCTTACTCAAATTGAGGGCCAAGACCAGTCATATAAAACTTGTGTTCCCAGAGAGTATTTCTCTCACCTGCCCAATACCTTGACTAGAATTCTAGCATTAATAGATACTTGCTGAGTTGAACGGCAAACACTTGCCATGCCAAGGGACTAGAGATCCAGAGAAAGATGTAGGCCCCAAAAGTTCAGAGACCTTTATTAGACAAGAGCATGTGAAAAGGAAAGCAAAATCAAAGTAACCTTGTGTTTTAGGATTCTTGGGGCAGCAGGATAGAACCCTGGTTTTAGAGTCAATGGCTTTGGGTTCAAACACTTAACTCTACGCCATACCCAGTGGGGAAAGAAGTAAGGGATGGAGTGTGGGAAGCCGTTCTATGTATTAAAGCCTTTGGAGAAATAGGATCAAATTTAGGGCCTGTTATCTGGATTCCCTATGTGGCCAATCCAGGCTGAGGCAGTCTTTGTGTTTGGTCCTGGTCACCTGAGCCCCAAAAGGCTCTGGTACCAGCAGGTAGGTTAATCCAAAATCAACTTGATCCCTCCAAGAGGCTATTAGGAGTCATTTAGAGAAACAGAGTCTGTAACATATTTTATCTGGATCCCATTACAAAATCATCGGCAAGTAAAACTGTGTGTATGATTTTTCTGCACTGCATGTCAGGAATGCAGACAGAATGGGCCATCTAAGATAAAAATCTGAGGCTCCTCTTTTGACTCAGTTTTGATCCCCACCTTTCTTAGAACTCCTATTGGAAAACTTTGAAGTGGCAGACCAGCATCTACTGAGTTAATGATTCCTCTCCTTGATAATTAAGAAGCCTGAACCCTAACAAACATTACATAAGTCTGCATACTTAGATAAGTATGGCGCTTTTAGTCTTGACTTTATTTGTCCAGGTGCCTATAATCCTGGAAGATAGAACTCAATAAGTGAGCATCTCCATAAAAATATTTCCTCTCCCAGAATTATCCCTACTAATTGATGGTTGGAATTTGGCCATTGTCTTGGTACTTATACCTTTACTCTTTAGACTTTAATGGGTTATATATGATCTGTTACCCCTTCATAGCTGTGTTCTTTGTTTGAAACCAGTATATAATAAACTCCCAAGCCCACAGACTTTGGAACAGCATGGGCTAACCACTAGTCTAGTTGTTCTCATTTTCTTTCTCCTGCTTTAACCATCCTATGCCACCACGCCGCTCAGGACCCCAAAAAATCATATAGAGGCATGGCCCCCTATAATGGAGATAAATGGCATGCACTAGGCACTTGCTGGGGTAAGAGGTTTAGGCCTTAGTCAGCAAAATGAAGGGTATACTTCTTCCTTTCTGATGAATAACTTAAATTTATGGCCAGACTCATTTTTAATCTTAATAGTCTAATGGTGGAAACATAGGTCTTAAATCACAATTCAGATAGAGAAGTTCAATGGTACTTAGGGGTACCTGGAGGAAAGCCAATAGTTGTGTCATTTCCATGGGTAAAAATCCATTTGTGACATTGGACTGTCAGTTCCAAGGATTTGGGGGTTCAGAACTTTCTTTTCTGGATCTTTAATGGTTGTAGGCATTTCATGGGTACCTATAGAAGCCAGGACCATCCCTGTAGAAGTGACTACTGAGGACAAAGCAGGTGGGAAGAGAAGAGGACAGACAGGGCTTCCCTTCTCTACAAAGGAAAGGGATTGGACTAGGAAACCATCAAGGTTTGGTTCAGCTTTGTGCCTCAGGATAAGAGGAGGTACTGCCTTCCAAAGTAGCTAATACCACTTTGGGGATAGACTCAAGTGGTTAGAAATTTTTCTTGATGTCAAGGCTAGTCCCTGCTTCAGTTGGAGATTAGACAAAGTAGTGATCCTTGTGCAGATTAGACTACATGAGGCAGATGCCCTTTTCAGCTTTGACAACTGGGGACTTTAAACCAGTGTATTGAATTTTTTTATTGAAGGAGTAAATGGGAACCCAGCAGAAGAGGCTAAGCCCTAAGAGATCCTAAGGTGCTAGCAGTATAGATCTCAGAAGATGAGCTTGATTTGGTTCTAACAGCATTACTTCTATAAATAAAAATCAAATTAACAAAGCATTTATTATTCACTTTTTAAAAACTCTTACCTTCCGCCTTAGAATCAACACTGTGTATTGATTCCAAGTAGAAGAGTGTTAAGGGATAGGTAACAGTGATTAAGTGACTTGCCCAGGGTCACACAGTTAGGAAATGTAAGAGGCAAGATTTGAACTCAGGACCTCATGTTTCTACATCTCACTCCCAAATCTGAGGCACCCACCTAGTTACTTTTTAAAAATTGAGTCTGTGTGCAAACACTTATTGAAGTCATCTAGACTTAAATTTTCTACTTTGAGTACTTCCTACAATCATGATCATAATCAATAAGCCAATTGATAACCTCCACCCACCCAAGGATACCATATAAATCATAAGATGCAAAACCAGGAGCTAGGTGCTTAAAATATCTAAGTGTATTTCAGGGTTCTAAATTTTATCTGTAAAATGTGACTTTTTTTACCACAACAAAAGTAAAATGTTGCTTTGTAACTGGTGTCTTTTATTAAGATTTACTCCCCCCATTTCTCACCGAGAATAACAGTCGGGAGTCATTTGTCACAATACAATAGAAATGTTAGCAACCAGATTCATGTAAGGGCTTTAGTGGTCCTTATGAATTTCACGACTTTGTACTGTTCACATGACACTCCATCCTCTCTGTAGTTTGATGGGTAGAGGAGGGGGTAAACTAAGCAGTAGTTCTTGGCAATAACGGGGATGGGTTTTTATAACAATGGAATTGGCATAACTGGGGGTGAAGGTGAAACTTGGAGCCAAATAGGGAAGATGGAGTGTATGTAGGACTCTTTAAATGTAAAACTTGGTTGCATTATCTGTGGAGGCTCAAACTTGTGAAGGTATAACACCATAATTTTTTTCCATTTGTTCTGCATTTTGATTCTGAAAAGAAAGCTGGCTTTGCCCATTTCTTATTAAACAAAATTTGTTGTAAATCCAGTTGTCTAATGGGATCTATATGAATTTAGCTATGTCTGTATACCCCTTCTCCCACAAAATACTGTATACCCTAGTGTGCTTGTAGTAGTTAACTCCACCATCTTTGTAAGCTAATGAAATTATGAGTCACCCATTTACATCTAATTTTTAATCATGTCAGTTCTTGAATGGGTATCTCCTTAGCCTGTTGATTTCTTTTTCTTTCTAAAGAAAGTGGGTAGAGAAATTAATTTAGACATTTCTTTACAATAAAATGAATTCATTTAAGAAAAAATAAAGTGAGTGTGAACTAATATTAAGACAGGGACTAAAGAGTTCTGCAGCAAGAGGCCAGCCAATTTAGAAATACGTAAAGACTACAAATTGGTGTAGACTAGACTGAAAAGCAAGGTTCTTTAAACCACAGCTCAACTCCAGAGCCTGAATTCAAGTCCTGCCTTGGATATTTATTAGCAGGTGTGACCTCTGGCTAGTCACTCAAGTTAAGGTTTGTGTCTTGAGAAGTGACCCTTCTTACCTCTCTTAAGGTCTGCTGTGAAAGTGGTCACAGACAGCATTTTGTAAAATGCTAAGGAGAGCTTAAGACCCCATTCAAATATGAAGCACCTCCCAAAAGCAAAGCCCTGGGCTAAGTCAGCTGTTTAGTTTGTGGGCTTACAGTGGTCAGTGTTGTAGACTTTTATAAATAAAACCCAACAGCTGAATTAAAGCTCAGCTCAGATTAACAGGTTAGAAGCAATTTTAGCTATAGACTGATGCCTCCTCATTTCTTTGACTAAATAGAGCACCCAGGGAAATTGTGTCTGTGTTAAGGTCATAGGCACAGACAGAAGCAGGATTCAAACTCAGTTCATCTGTCTCTAAATCCAGCATTAGATACTGGATTGCTTAGAATTGTGTGAATAAGAGGCAGATGGGGGAGAGGAGAGAATTACAATTTCTCATCATACAGAGAAGACTTCCTTGATTTGGACTCTCAATCACAAACTAAGTTTCCTCTTTCCCCGCTTCCATTGCTATTCTAGAACAACTTAAACTAGGCAGAAATGAAAAGGAGAATAGGGCAGAATCTAGGAAAAGCCCAAGGCTATGAGACCACTCAGACTGTATTCAAGGCTCTGGTGCCAATTCTCCTGTGGTCTTTTTTTTTTTTAAATAAAGAACACCTGATACCATCAAGGATGAGGAAGAGAGTCTCGGAGAAGTTTAATTTCTTAGCATTATAAACAGCTAGATCATGGAAAGCCAACTCAAATCCAGCTCCCTTTTGAGATCCAAAGTTCTTTTTCCCTCCATGGTATTTTCCATGGGTTATGGAGGCTCCACCTCACAAAGTTTGCTTGTTACTCCTTTTTAGACAGTGTTCTTTATTAGCACTGGCTATATCTCACCCCAGGAAGTTGAATTTACAGCCTCACCCAGAAAAGCAAAGATGAACAGAATTATGGAGAAGTCAACTGCAGCTAAGACATTCCAATTAAATGAGAACCAATTAGTGTCAATCTAGGTCAGCTCCCTCCCATTACAGGCTCTCATAATTCTCAGGTAAGCTTGTTCAAGTAGATTTTTCCAAATCCTTTCTTTCCCATCATAGAATGAATATTGTTTATTGGTGACAAGGCAGAAGAGCACTAATGGCTAAGTCGATGCACACAAGTAGGAAATATCTGAAATTTTGAACCCAGGACTCTCATCTCTAGACCTGGCTCTCAATCCACCGAGTCATCTAGCTGCATCCTAAATCACTATTTAAAAGTGGGATTTTCAGGCAGACTATCTCCTCTCCTTAGAGATTCAACTACAAGCATAGAGAAAGAGCCCTGAATGAAAGAACTCAGGTTCAAATCTTGTCTTTGCTATTTACTATCTAGGTGAGACTTTGGGGAAGTTTCTTCTAAGAATCTTGTTTTTCTTCTATATGAGAAAGTGTGTATTAGATGAAATTTCAGGTTATATAATATTTGTTTCACTAGTTATCTCTTGTCCTTTTATTTTAGAGCATCATTGGCAGAAAGTAGGGTTTAAAAAATACTTTTTTCACTAGGCATTCTTAAAGCTATCAAATATTCTTAATGTATTTTTAAAAGCCAAATGGAATGTTGCTAATAGAAAAAGTTTCGGTTCCAAATCCTCTGGTGCCATGAAAAATGAGTATTGTTTTACAACTAAGCTCAATAAAAAAAATAACTTCCACAGATTCTTGTCTATCACAGAGGAGCTAAAGTTATTCAATTCTCCCTGATCTGGGAGAAGAAGAGAGACTGGTATATTGGCATCTCTAACAGAAGGCATAAGATAAAAAGGTTCAGTCTAGTGAGGAGAAAGTTCAACTCAAAAGGAAATGAAAAGACTCTTGTTACCCCCTAGGAAGCCTCTGCTAGCAAAACTACCGTACTATAACTCTTCTCAGTCTCTCTTAGTCCCATCCTATTCCTGGCACTTGAAAGCTCCAGAAGTGACCCCAGTTTTAAGGAGGAGAGAACTAATTGAATGTATTTTAGAGCAGAGAAAAGAATAAGTGCCATCTAAAATCATGAATAGCAAAATCAAGCTTGATCCAGAATTAGAGAAGAAGGAAAAGAATCAGTTTAGAGGAAATAACCAGCAGCAATTTCAGCAGGAATTACTACCACCACCCCGGATAGGGCCTTTTAACCTTTCTCTGGCTGCCCGCCTTGCTGCCTATTGGCTGGAAGACTGGCCCCCTCAAATCTCTTACACCTGGGCCACACTCAGGAAAGTTGTTGAAATGGGCAGTTTTTCAAGTTCAGAGTGAACTGGTACCAGGTGTTGTTTATCAAGGGAAAATAGCACTGGGATGGGAACCAAAAAACCTGTAGGAGACCAAGTGATTACCTAAAAAGTGTCCTCAAACCAGTCAGAAACTGCATTGTGAAAGTACTTCTTCTGAAGCAGGTAGGAGTCCCAGTAGACAAGAGTCCTAGAATAAAGAGTCAGGGAACTCTGAGTTCAATTCCTTCCTTGTATCCTCACTACTTATGTGGCTTTTTAACAATGTCATTTAAATTCTTAGCCTCAGTTTCCCCATCTCAAAAATGAGAATGATAATAGTGAGAGGATCAAATGAGATAATAAAATCATGGCACCTAGCAAACCTAAGCAAGAGGTACTGTTTTATTGCAAACTCTAGCTTGGGTCCCACAATGGAACAGGGAATGAGAGGTCTAGCCAGCTTATATACAGTTTGAGTTCCAGGAACTGGAGGGGGGGGGGGCTGGATGTTAGCACATGCTTCCTATCATCCATTCACCAGATGTTACTGGTTGGGGGTCTTTCCTGCCATTCATTAGCATTCAATTGCTATTTTTATCAGCTCTTATATCCAGTCTACTTCCAGGCCTAATGTTCCTCACTTCTTTTAATGAAGCTTTGAGGTATCGTCCTCAAACAGAAGTGTTAGTATCATCATGTGGGGTTCCTGAGGGTTGAAAGGGATTGATATTGCTGTTTTAGGACCATAAGCTGTGCAGTGCTAATATGTTTTTTGACAAAGGTCACTAGTTATTTAGGCAGGTAAGGGTACATAGTAGGAGCAAAGAAATTTTCCTGCCTAAAGTTTGCCTGAAAAGTTTTTCACTATGGGGGTACAATGTTCTATGCTGTCTTGGGGTACAATGTCCCACAATGTCCCATGCTGTCTCCCCCTCCTCTAAATATCTAAATGAAGAGGGCTGATGGTTTCAATCTTCGATAGCTTCTTCAAGCTGATAAGGGGCATAGAATCCCTGAGAGGAGGAGGAGGAGCTATGGACACAGGGTCTTCAGGGGCATCTCTGCAGCAAATGCCAGGGTCCTGAAGGTTGGGAGACCAGAGACTATTTCCCTAGGCTGGCAGACAGGTCACAAGGGGGAACATCAGTCCCTAAGGCAGAAGGATAGAACCCAGGACTGGAGCAAAAACTAGAACACGGTATATAAAGAGAGAGAATTAGCAAAATAGAAACTGATACTAAACATTAACATTTGGGTATCTTACCCAACAGATTTTATCTCCAGTAATCATCCTCTGACAGGAATTTATCCTTTTAGGAAGTTTGATTCCTAAGTTGTTTGCAGAGAAGAATATCCTTTTGCAAAACTCACATTAATATGGCATCTATAAATACTTGAATAACAGTATTTCACAGATAAATTTTTTTATCCCAGATTCTGGAGGAAATCCAGAAAACTTTGGGTTATATTTCCAAGCTCAAGATCCAAACTTCAGAACTTCAGTTGTGGTAAATTAAGGCTGCAAGCTACAAGTCATCTATTACTAAACTTCACCTGCTTCTCAAAGTGTGTTCCCTAACAATTTAATAATTTTTAAATATTAACCTAATAGGTTGTTTGGGGAGATGGAAACATTAATTTTACAATTTGCATTAAGTACTGATTATGGGAACTTGCTCCAAAAGAGAAGGTAGGGAGGGAAAATATTTCCTCACGTCCCAAGGGACATATAGTGAGGGGGCTCCATGTACAGACCAAAGCTGTCACTGGCTCATGCCATCATTGTGTCACTCAAGGATTAGTAGCCTAGATGGTCAGAAGAGGTCCAGTCCAGGTTGAGCCCTAGAATTGCCTCTCTAACCATCACAGAATATTCTCTGTCTTTTGCACAATATCACCATTGGATCCCAGAAGCCTTCTCCTTCTTTAAAAGACAAGTCTTACCCATTACAGCTCAGAGAAATTCTGCTAAGCAGTCTAGAAATAATTTCCATACCCTCGATCAAGCCTTTCACATCCATACCAGGCTGACAAACTCAGTTATTCTTACATACTTTGGCAATAATTAACATATCACACTTTAGTCGCAACACCTGAATTAAGGAACGGGAGTGCTGGATTGAGTAGCTCCATAGTAAATATAAATCAGGGCTGTATCATCTCCTGTACCTGGGCCATCTGAAGGACTAAGACAAGGCCATATAGGAATCTCTTCAGGGTAACTTTCCAGAGAAATTCCAGAATCATTTCTGATTTTCCCAACACCATATACATCAATTTCAGAAATTATCCCTAGGTCAAGGATCCAATTATAAGAGTAGAACATCTATCTATTTTCTTTCACCTCCCTATCTGTTCTCTTTCATCTCTCCTTCTCTCTCCTTCTCCCTCTCTTTTTGTTTTTCTCAAAACCCTCTGCTTAAAAAGCAGAACACAACTTCCATTTACCCATCACTAATCTGCATACTCAGGACATTAGATCAAGTCTCTCTCTCTTCTGTATTCAAACACAACATACCTCTTCACTTTCTCTGATTTTCTGTTACCATCATAAAAATAAACATACCATTTAGTATCCCTTCAAATGCTAATGAATAACTCCTAAGAATTGAGACACTGTACCTTTAGCATAGTGCTCATTAAGTATAAGTTTCAGTTCATAGTACAAATTGGTAAACTGAGGTAACCACTGAGGGTTGAACAAAATCTATGGTACAATCAGGTTTACAATGAGCTTTTGCTTACATTCAAACAATACTTAAAGCACATGTTTTAATAGCAATTCACATAAAAGTCATATTTAAAAGGAATATCATAAATCATGTAGTATTACAGGGTCTATTTACAGTTACAAAATTTGAAACCTTTTAATCACTGTAAACCTTAAAGCAAGCCTTTTGACAAGCAGGCTGCTTATCTATTTTCAAGACCAGGAAGCCAAATGTAATAATAAAGTTAGTCAATCTTAATGCACTGAGATAAAAAACATTTATGATAATTTTAAACAAAAAATATTTTTGATCAATTTAAACACTTAAAACTATTTTTTTAAACCTCTTATGATGGAAAGATAGATAAGGATGGAAAGCAGTCTTCTTGAGACTAACGCGGGCATTGTGCAGAGATGGAAGGTACCCTGTACCCCTTAACTCAGGCAGGCTATGAATAGGGAAACTCCCTTCCCCCTTCCTGACCCTGTGACTCTCCAGGCAAAGACCATTATCCTTGGACTTGCTTTAGGTTTTTATGACTTAACAACCTTGCCTCTTATCCCTCTTTAACAAGTGAGATCACCACAATTTAAAATTTTGCTCATATCAAAATCTTCATAATAAGTTATTCTCTACAAATTTTAGTTTGAACTCCACAACTTCCAAATAACTTTTTTTTAAACCCTTGTACTTCGGTGTATTGTCTCATAGGTGGAAGATTGGTAAGGGTAGGCAATGGGGGTCAAGTGACTTGCCCAGGGTCACACAGCTGGGAAGTGGCTGAGGCCGGGTTTGAACCTAGGACCTCCTGTCTCTAGGTCTGACTCTCACTCCACTGAGCTACCCAGCTGCCCCCAAATAACTTTTAAGTTCTTTAGTAATCTTTCAGTATGTAAACAACTGAATTTCAAAGCATTTACTCTTATTCCTTTCAAACCTCTATTTAAAACAGAATTGAACCTCCAGTTTAGTTTCCTTTTACCTCAAAGCATTGCTACATAACTGATTAAATTCCATCAATATTACTCTAATTTACCTTTTGCTCTAGAATTCACACCTATTATTTCTTTATCCATTACTCTTATTTCCTCTGGCTTCTCCTCCTTTACCATTATTGCAAAAAGAGGAAAGGTAATATATTTAATTGCATGTAATCCTTATGTCAAACCTTATTAGATTCCTGGACTGGTCAAATTTTCCTTGTTAATTTCATACAGTTTGCACATCATATATCCTTAACCTATGCAGGTGGAAAACTTAATTCTCTTTATAGCCTAAATGCATACATATTTTGTATTCATCCATCATTACTTTTCTAGCAATTTAAGTCTAAATGAATGTTAATCTCTAGATGACGAATTCCTTCTTATACATTATACACTTTTTAAAAACACTTCATACAACCCTAGTCAAATACCACACTATTCAGAAATTCCATCTTTTGCAAAATACCAAATTCTGAATATCTGTATTATTAAAATCCATGCATAGATTAACCACTTTAAAAAACTTGTCATATGATTACTTGTTGCTAGTTCTGACAGCACATACATTAAAAGGATATCTCATTTGAAAAATCCCAGGTTTAAATTCTAGAATAAGTTCTCAATAACAACATTACAACTTTTTCTGAATGACTTTTACATCCACAAAGTAGCCAGTACAGTTATTGTCCTTATAGAATAACATTCCCTCTGTGTCAGACGCCTGGCTATTAACCACACTTAGACAATTCTCAAATTCACTGAAACCAAGGCCTAAAAAACTTCTAACTATGAGTTTTTGTGCTCAATAAAATCTGGTTAATATTTCACATTTAACTGACAAACAGTTACCATAATAAATAAAATTACACTGTACTATTTCAAAAATCATTAGCAATCCTCAACCCTTAAAATCAAATCTTAAGTGAAAAAGTTTCTAATTGTGGAGTAAAATCTCGCTTTTCTGCTCTGAATTTTTCTCTCTTTTTCTTTCACTCCTTTGGGGGCCCATCAAAAGGAAGAAAGGAAAAATCATTGAAAAGATACTTGCTTTTGTCCTCTGCTAAGGATTTTTTGACAGTGGGAAGTTCAATCTTTCAACTCCCCTGCCTTTTTTTTTTTTTTGGTAAGTGTCCAATTTAAGAACACATAGAGATGAGACTGCGACTAAGACAACAGTAAACAGAAACATACAACTTTGTGACAAACATGCTTTAAAAGGGAAAAATCAGTGTTTTAGGATCCATGTTTAAAAAGAAATATTTGCAGTGAGAAGCTCATTAAAACAGTTTCAGCACACTGCTCTTTTAACTGAGGAAGCTGTGCTGAGCTCAGGTACTGTGATCTGACTTCCCTGTCCCCTAACTCTCCCTGTGCCTTACACTCTGATAGATCTAACCTGTCTCTCTTTCTGGCTGTGATTTCTAATGAAATGCTCTTGTAGCACCTAGACAAAACTGCTCTCTGTTCCCAGTGAGGATTGGAAGTGAGCTGTTCATAAGGCTGACTGTGTTTCTTTTTCTTTTTCTTTTTTTAATTTTTTTAAACCCTTAACTTCTGTGTATTGGCTCCTAGGTGGAAGAGTGGTAAGGGTGGGCAGTGGGGGTCAAGTGACTTGCCCAGGGTCACACAGCTGGGAAATGTCTGATGCCAGATTTGAACCTAGGATTTCCCATCTCTAGGCTCTAGGCTCTGGCTCTCCATCCACTGGGCTACCCAGCTGCCCCCCAAACACTTCATTTTCAGATGTTGAGACAGCCCTAGCAAAGTCAAGTGACTTTACTAAGGTCTTACAGATAGTAATTGACAAAGCAATGTTCAAACTCTGTTTTTCTGATTCCAAATCTGGTATTCTTTCTATAACACTGTCAGAAAATGAAGAGTGACTATGAGAAAGGCAGCATTATACAATGGAAGGAAAAATGAGCCCAGAGTCAGAGGTCTGGATTCAGATCTCTTCCCTGCAGTTTGCTATCAGTGTGATCTTGAACAAATTACTTAAGCTTGCTGGCTCTTAGTTTCCTGTAAAATGGGGGTGTTGGACTAGATACCCCTTTAGAACGGTGATCTAGGATCTTCCTAGACTTCAGTTTCTTCAATTTATAAAATGAAGGTAGTGGACTAGATGACTTTCCAGGCCCTTTCTAGGTCCAGATTTCTGACCCCAATCCTCTTTGGGACTCAGTTTCCTCTAAAAGGATTGGCTTTGATGACTTCTGAGGTCCCTTACAACTCTAAACCTATGATCTCTTGAGTTTTGTGACAAATACATGTGAATATATATGTATATATTTGTGTGCATACATCTGTTTTCTGTTTTCAGTCATGTTCATCTTGTCTTGACCCCTTTTGGGGTTTTCTTGGCAAAGAAACCAACTTGGAGGTGTTGGCTATTTCTTTCTCCAGTTCATTTTTTTTATTTTTTTTACATTTATTAATATTCATTTTTAACATGGTTACATGATTCATGCTCCTCCTTTCCCCTTCAACCCCACCCGCACCCCCTCTACCCATGCGCATTTCCACTAGTTTTGTCATGTGTCCTTGATCAAGACCAATTTCCAAATTGTTGGTAGTTGCATTGGTGTGGTAGTTTCGAGTCCACATCCCCAATCATGTCCACCCCAACCCATGCGTTCAAGCAGTTGTTTTTCTTATATGTTTCCTCTCCTGCAGTCCTTCCTCTGAATGTGGGTAGCATCTTTACCATAAATCCCTCAGAATTGTCCTGGGTCATTGTATTGCTGCTGGTTCAGAGGTCCATTACATTCGATTTTACCACAGAATGTCAGTCTCTGTGTACAGAGTTCTTTTGGCTCTGCTCCTTTCGCTCTGCATCAGATCCTGGAGGTCTCTCCAGTTCGCCTGGAACTTCTCCAGTTTATTATTCCTTTTAGCACAATAGTATTCCATCACCCGCATATACCACAGTTTGTTCAGCCATTCCCCAATTGAAGGACATCCCCTCCTTTTCCAATTTGTTGCCACCACAAAAAGCGCAGCTATGAATATTTTCGTACAAGTCTGTTTATCTATGATCTCTTTGGGGTACAAACCCAGCAATGGTATGGCTGGGTCAAAGGGCAGGCATTCTTCTCCAGTTCATTTTTGCAGATGAGGATACTGAGGCAAACAGGATGAAGGGAATTTAAACTCAGGAAGAGGTCTTCATGACTCTAGGTCCAGCACTCTATCTGCTGTATATATCTCTCTATATTTTGACACATGTAATATATTACATGGAGGTTATGCTAGAGTCATAGCTACTAATATCCAGTTATTTAGAACTGACCAACATGTTCCTTTGCCTCTTATTGTATTTTGGTATTTCTTTTTATTAGAGCGTAAACATCCCATGAACGGATGGGGTCTTTTCCTGAAAATGTGGTATAAGGTAATGTAAGGAGAGGGAACACACATATATTAATCCTTTACTTTGGCCATAAACTTTATAAATATGATCTCACTTGATCCTCACAATAATACTATGAGGCAGGGGCTTATTATTATCTCCATTTTATAGTTGAGGCAACTAAAACAGAGGTTAAGTGACTTACCCAGGGTCACACAGCTAGTAAGTATCTGTGAGGGGATTTAAACTAAGGTCTTTCTGACTCCAGGTCCAGTGCTCCAGTCACCATGGTAACATTTAGCTGGCTTTGGAATAAGAGGAGCTGGTTATGAATCTTGTCTCTACCATTTGGCAGGTAGGTGGCACAGTAAATAGAATGCCAGGCTCTAGAGTTAGGAAGATCTGAATTCAAATGTGACCTCAGACACTTATTAACTGTGTGTCTCTGGGAAAATCACTTAAACCTTTTGGCCTTAGTTTCTTCATGTACAAAATATGCTGGAGAAGGATATGGCAAATCACTCTAGTGTCTTTGCCAAGAAAACCCCAAATGGGGTAATGAAAAGAATAAGACGTGATTGAAATGACTGAAAAATAACAATTCTGCCACTTATTAATTGTGTGATCTTGGGCAAGTCACTCCCCTTATTTGGGTCTTATATATATAATTATATAATATGTAGAAATATATAAAATGAAGGAGCTGGATGATGTCTAGGTCTATGATCCTTTCCATATCAGATCAGTGCCTAGATGGGGCCATTTTATTGTTGTTAGAAAAGGAGAAAATACAGATCTATGCTTTCCTTGGTTTGGGGAGTTCCCTGGGGGTGGATGATGCTCTTCCTCCATTGTGTGTGGTTGCAGCATTTGGGCACTGAGTCTGTGCCACCATTAACATGGAGGTCTCTTGATGAGGAAACTCTTTCACTTAACTGAGGTCAACAACCAACATGCTCCTTATAGGCTTAGAGAGTAGCTCAGGGTATTGAGTTCAGTGACATGGCGACACAGCTAGGATATTTCAGAGACAGAACTGGAACCCAAGTCTTCCTCTCTCCAGGGCTATCTACACATTACACCATATTGTCCTAATCTGGGTCTGTTGTGGGATAATGATAGCCAACATTGAGTGAAATACTCCAAGGTCTTTGCATTGCTTAATCCAAGAAGTTACGTTGTTTGAGTCTGGCCACAACCCTCTGAGGTAGAGTCTACAGCATTATCCTGTCCCATGACTACGTCCATTTTACTCAGGAGAAAATTGAGGTTCAGAGAGGTGGAGGTGACTGGTTTAGGACCAAATACCTAACCCACATCAGAGGAGGCATTCATAGGATTGTGGTTCACAGTGCTAAACCCAGGAATTACAGAACTCAACGGTTCATAGGTCTAGAATTGGAAGGTTCCTCAGAGGCCATCTAATTCAATTCCTTTTGAGGAAACTGAGACCCAGAAAGGATTAAGTCATAAATTTAGTGCTAGAAAGGACCTGGGAGGGACAGCTAGGTGGCACAGTAGATAGAAAGCCAGACCTAGAGATGAGAGGTACTAGTTTCAAATGTAGCCTTAGATACTTCCTAATTGTATGGCCCTAGGCAAGTCACTTAACCCCAAGAGCCTCACTGCTCTTCTGTCTTGGATTTGGTACTTAGTATTGATTCTAAGATAGAAGGTATAGGTTTTTTAAAAAACAAAACAAAACAAAAGGAAGGACCTGGGAAGACATGGAAAATATTCACTAGGCTACCCATCCCAACAGTGTAAATGGGATCTCACTCAGTTGATGGCATGAGCTCCATTGTAGATTAGTATGAAGAACCCTGAGGGTAAAGGTGGCAGGACTCCGGTCCCCATCAAGCCCCTACCAGCAGGCATTCTCTCTGGCACTGCCCTGTTTGGGGATCATGACTTTGACTTTGCTGGGCTGCCAGGGCCAGGGAGAAGCTGGCAGACTACCTCCCTCAGCCGCCTGGCCCGCCAAGCACGGGGCCATTAACCAGCCTGCCTTAGCGGCTATAAAATTAATTTCCTCCCTAATATATACAAGACTTTCTCCAGGAGAATTATGGTCCGAGCTGATCAAAGTCCGTAAGTGGTACTTATGCTATCAGTTTCAACCCCTTAATGCCCTCCTGTCAAAACAAAATCCCTCGGAAAGGCTTTGAGGAAAATCACATGAACATAATAGCTTTCAAAAAAAAATAGCCTTAAGTACTTGGTAACGTATACAGAACGGACTATTAGAGCGGCCGGTGTAATTGTACTTATATTTTAATGTAAACATGCTTATATTAGCAAGGAGGAGAGAGAGCTGGATTTGGAGGCCTGAAGACAGGAGGGGGGAGGGAAGAGGGCATCAGTGGGAAGGTTGCCCTAGGACTAGGGAGGGTGCTGCAGCTAAGCCCAGAGCCAGATCATGAGGCAACAGGCTTGAGGGGGAGATTGGGGAGGGCAGGGAGGAAGAGAAGGAGATCAGGAAGACTCCAAAGAAAGCCTGCCCTCTGACAACATGGTGGTGGGGGCACTACACATCTGGCTTTCACTTGGAATAAAACAAATACCCCATTTTCCGTAGAGTCCTTAGCAAAAAGCTAAACTCAACTCAATTCATGACTTCTGTAGTCTCAGTCATCCATGGGAAGAAGATGGGGTTTGGTCTCTATTTTACATGAGAGGAAATTGAGGCACAGAGAATTTGAGAAGGGAAATAGAGGACAAAAAACAACTCTGAGTTCTCTTCAAAGGTTTCTTGGAATAAAAAAAAAACTCATTTTATAGAATAGAAATAGGTATTAGAAATTGGAATAGAAAGAAGGCATCGTTACGTGGCAGAAAAGGCATAGGGATAGAAGTTGAGAGACTCCCAACCAGCCTCCTCTAATTGCTGGACCTGCAACCTCAAGAAGATAACTTGGCCTCTTTGAGACTCATATTTAAAAATCTATTAAATGAGAGGGTTAGATTAGATCAGACAGTCTATCACCTTCTTATTTTGGGTGTATAAATGGGCCACGGTTCCTTTGGGAAGAATGGGGAAGCTATGGACCCTTTCGAGAATAGTATTTTCAAATGCATAAAATAGTGAGAAACAAATTATGTTGAAATGGGTTTTCTTTCCACTAATCAGTCTGCCTACCTATCTATCAATTCCCCCCTTACTTCATCCATCTATTCCATCTATCTACCTATCCATTCTTTCATCTGTCTGTCTATCTATCTATCCATCTATCCATCCATCTATCCATCCATCTATCTATCTATGTATCTATTATCTATCTATCTCTCCATCTATCTCTCCATCTATCCATCTAAAAACAAGTCCATAGAGCCCCCCAAGTTAAGACCTCATTGACTAGATCATAACTTCCAGCTTGGACAGTCCTCAAAGCGCCCTCCTCCCCCAGCTCAGACATTCTATTTCAAGGCTTTTTCCACTTCTAATGCTGTGCTTGCCAGTCCTCTCCAGCCTTGCCCTTCTTTGTTCTCAGACCTCTCCCAGCTCCTTCATACTACACTGACACTGTTCTTATATTAGAGACTTGCTCAAAGTCATGCAGCAAGTTTTCTAACGGTCAAGACTAGAATTCAGGTCCGCCGACTAAATTTTCTCTGCTTGCCTGGGGCCTCAGCTGCTAATAAACTTGAAAATGTTCTGGGAAAATAATCTAGGTGTGAGTGAGGGCAGCTGGGCCCTCCTCAGTGCTGAATACCAGAGGGCAGGTGCATGAGATCTGGCCCATGATGCCCTGGGGGCTTGAGAGTAAGCTTTGGAAATACCTTGTCTATTATTTTCTATTCTGGAAGATCTGGTGCCAAGCAGGGTACCCTGTCTGGGGTGTATGTGTGTGGGGTTGAGATTCTTCTTCTGGGGGGGTGGGAATACAGAGAGGAGGAGCAGGGTATCTGAGACCCTGAGAGGCAAAGTCCAGGATGGCAACAGACTGGTACTTGGAGATGCTGCCGTCCTCTTCCCCTCACAGCTCTTAGCACGCTCTAGTGATTTGGGTTGTTTTTTGTTGATTCTCTTTTTGGGTGGAGGCTGCTCATACAATGATGGGAATCAGGGGTGAGCATGGGGGGGTGTGTAAGGATCACCAGATGTGAGTTTGATCAGACAGGCTTGTGTGTATGAAGCCTATCTGGGAGACTCTCTTACCCCTTACTGGAGGGAATGATGAGGGTATCTCTGTATAATGGGTGTAGCTGACAGAGAGGGCAAGTGTTAGTGAACAGATAAGGGATTTCTTTGGGGGATTAGTGTCGACAGGTCACCAGGGCATAACTTAAATGCCTGGACCTCAAGAAAACCTTTCTGAACCCAACCCTGTGGAGGTAAGGCTGAATGGCAGGCAGTCCTGGACTTTGTGAAGCCAAGGCTTAACTAGAGAGCCTTCTCCAATTCCCTCTTCTTCCCTCTGATTCCCTTGATTCCCAGGAATACTCTGATCTGACTGCTAATAATAAAGGATAATTTATTGTAGTTATGAATTAGGATGGGTGAGGGATGTGGGGAGAGGTGGCCCTATTCTAACCCGATGTATAAAGGTCCTTCTTCTCTGGTCAAGCCAGCTGGCTTTGACCAGCAATTTTCCTTCTCTCCCCTATATCTTTTTTTAAACCCTTAACTTCGGTGTATTGTCTCATAGGTGGAAGAGTGGTAAGGGTGGGCAATGGGGGTCAAGTGACTTGCCCAGGGTCACCCAGCTGGGAAGTGTCTGATGCAGGATTTGAACCTAGGACCTCCCGTCTCTAGGCCTGACTCTCAATTCACTGAGCTACCCAGCTGCCCCCTCCCCTATATCTTATAACTAAACTAAGTGAACAGATTATGTAGTATAATCAGGGGTCTCTATTGAAAAGCAAGGACAAGACAGAGAGTCTTTGCGGCTGGCTCAGTGGCCGGCTGGGTCCACCGACCCCTTTTAGACACTGAAATGATCGTTAAGGGAAACAGTAGAGATATTATACTGATTAAAAGGAATGAAGCAAAAGCCCCAGATGTTAAAGGAGCTTTAAGCTTCTCCTTGGCATCACCAGAAAATCTGTGAGTATAATTAGACTTCCTTTAGAATTCCCTCAACCAATCACAGTACAGTTCCTCAGGAAAACTAGTTTCCTGGTAGTCAACTGTCGATCAATTAATGACAGATGAATCAATGTTATAAAAACTACTGATGAAGATTAATAACACATCTGACTGCAAAAGATGCGGCTGGTAATTAGTCTCAGCTTCTGAGGATGAAGCGGGCCACCTCTCTGTCCCTTCGGGCTTCCTTGAGAACTCTCTTGAGGCTGCCTCTTTCATTATTGTTCTTAAGTCAGCCAAAAAGGGTCAGTAGATGGTTGAAGCTTTGTAACAAGGGTTTTATTTACTTAAGATGTTTAAATAATCAGGGAAACTGAGGGAAGGGAAGAGGGTTTCGGAATCGCTAAACAAAATCTATCCCTAGCTCAAAGGTATTAAGTCCAACTGTTTCAGAATATTGGGCCTCACAGGCCTGCTGGAGATGGCACTGCTTGCCTATAAATGAATCAGGTTGCAGCTTGATTAAGGAGAAATTAAATGGATAAATCTTCTGTACATAATTTGAAGATAACAGTAGTTTGATGGATGATGTCGATTGACACGAAGACTAAGTCTATGATCTCAAGGTATGCTGGGTGATCCCTAGCTTACTCATTAAGTTGAGGAGAGAAAGGTTTTCGCCTACCCACCTGAGCCCCAGCTCCAGACTGAATCACTGAGGCTTGGGCGCTCTCTCTCTTATATAGGACAATCCCAACCGACAATAGGTCTCATTTCCTAGCATGGCATCAGGAATCTCCCAAGATTCCAAGCTTCAACTGGCAGTCCTACCCCCCCAGACCTGGCTTCTTGCAATCTTGCAAAAACTTAACTTACACCACTGACAAATATTAGAACTCTTCTCTGGTGGTTGTATTGGAAATCAGGAACAGCAACTGGTCTTTGGGTATGGAGATAACCAAGGAAACCTTCAGATAGTCTCTGCTCAATCTCGAGGTGGGGCAGAAGTCTTCCATCTCTCCCAGAATTCAAAGTCTGAAGACTTCCTCCAAGGTTCTTTTCTTCCCACAAGCCCCTGCTCTTGGTCTCCACCGCTGCTCTTGTCAACCATGTCCCTTTTCAACATTCCAAACTGTCCTTTGCAAACTTCTCCTTACAGGGGAAAAGGAGGCTTAGATTTAACTTCAATACCATAAGTCTCTGTGGTTTTGATTTTGATTTTCTTTAGAATTTGTGGCTTCTTTTAAGACTCCTGAACATGCCATCATCTCCTGTAGGAAGGAAGGAAATAAATGTTTGATGAGACCTACTACATGCCAGGCACTAAGTTAAACACTTTACAATTTTTATCTCATTTTTTTCCCACAACATCCCTACAAGGTAGATGCTGTTATCATTTATTTTACAGTTCAAGAAACTGGAGAGACAGAAGTTAAGTGACCTACCCAGGGTCATATTGCATGTGTCTGAGGCTGGATTTAAACTCAAGTTGTTCCTGACTCTAGGCCCACTGCTTGATCTGTTGCCTCAAAGGGTACTTTTCCAAATCCTTCAAGGTTCTAAATAAAGGGTTCTAGATCTCTGTTCTATGGATAGATTTCAGGATGCCTGTTAACTTGAATGAGAGAAAAAATGACATCTTCATTTCAATATAGTTGGTTTTCTTTTGTTATCGTATGCATTAAAACACACACACACACACACACACACACACACACACACACACAAAAAAACAACTGTTGTCTCTTGTCTTAGAATGAATACTAAATATGGGTTCCAAAGCAGAGGAGTTGTAAAGGCTAGGCAATTGGAGTTAAATGACTTGCTCAAGATCACACAGCTAGGAAGTATCTGGGGCCAGATTTGAACCCAGATTTTTTTTTTACTCCAGGCTTGATGCTCTATACATTAGGCTACTTAACTACACCAGTACATTTTCATTCAGTACACTTCAAGGCAAACTCAAAAATGGGCTAACCTTACAAATCAGAGCCTGGTTTATTGTTCTGTTGATTGCCTGGACTTAAGGAAGTGATAGAAACAATAATGTAGATTTAACTTAATAGTGAGTGTATATATTTCCCTTCTCCTTCTCCTTCTCCTTCTCCTTCTCCTTCTCCTCCTTCTCCTTCTCCTCCTTCTTCTTCTTTGCTGCTTATTAAGTATTTGCCAAAACACTCTTTCTTGTAGCCTACCAGTTGATGAGTCTCTTGGAACTTTAGGAAAAAACAGGTAAGTACATCAGAGTAGAGAAATGTGGGACCTTATCAGAGATTATTGATCCAAACCTGTGTGTCTGCAGATGAGGTTGAGACTCTTTCATATTTCTTTTTCTGTTCCAGGAGTAGGGAAAGCTAAACAGAGGCCTGAACCACTAACCTCAGCACCTTTCTAGGCTCATTTCACATTATTCTTAGTCACGTTTCCATTTCTAGTCAAAATGAGACTGTTAGCTTTTCTTTGAATAAATCATTCTATCTCTCACCATGGTGTCTTTGGTCACTCAGGCTTACCCCCTATCTCCAACTCCCAAGTTGTTCTTTTAAAGATAAATTGCAGCTCTCATGGCACCTCCTATATGAGGCCATTCCCCCAATTTTTTAGGCTGCTTTAATTCCTGAAGTTACTTTGAATGTACATCAGACTGACTTATCCATGTATAAGTTGTAAGCCTCCCCCCCCCCCAACTATGCTCAGTGGAATGTAAGCTCTTTTTTTTTTTTAACCCTTAACTTCAGTGTATTGTCTCATAGGTGGAAGAGTGGTAAGGGTGGGCAATGGGGGTCAAGTGACTTGCCCAGGGTCACACAGCTGGGAAGTGGCTGAGGCCGGATTTGAACCCAGGACCTCCTGTCTCTAGGCCTGACTCTCAATCCACTGAGCTACCCAGCTGCCCCATAAGGAATGTAAGCTCTTTGAGGGCAGGAGTGGTGTCATTTCTGTGTCATTGGATTTCCGGAATCTAGAATAATGCCTGGCAACAATATATGCTTAGTAAGCATTTGAAGCTGAAGTTGGATTGTGACCTATGACTAGACTTCCTAGGAATAAGTCTGGAAGACCCTGGGAGAGTTTGCCTTTCCCCTCAGGGGGAGAGAGAGAGAGAGAGAGAGAGGAGAGAGAGAGAGAGAGAGGAGAGGGAGAGAGAGAGAGGAGAG
>NC_058130.1:759434172-759621257 GCF_016433145.1 Gracilinanus agilis
TCTCTCTCTCTCTCTCTCTCTCTCTCTCTCTCTCTCTCTCTCTCTCTCTCTCTCTCTCTCTCTCATAGCTACATATCTATATAGCTCCATTCCTCTATCACAGTATCTATTTATCCATCCATCTGAATATCTATCTATCTATCTATCTATCTATCTATCTATCTATCTATCTATCTAAAAACGAGTCCATAGAGCCCCCTCCCCAACAAGTTAAGACCTCGTTGACTAGATAGTAACTTCCAGCTTGGACAGTCCATGTTCAAAGAATTTGTGGCTTTTTTTAAGACTCCTGAATGTGCCATCATCTCCTGAAGGAAGGAAGGAAATAAGCATTTGATAAGACCTACTACATGCCAGGCACTAAGCAAAACACTTTACAATTTTTATCCAATTTTTTTCTCACATCCCTACAAGTTAGATGTTGTTATCATCTATGTTACAGTTCAAGAAACTGGGGAGACAGAAGTTAAGTGACCTAGCCAGGGTCATATCTCATGTGTCTGAGGCTGGATTTAAACTCAAGTCCTTCCTGACTCTAGGCCCACTGCTTGATCTATTGCCTCTAAGGGTGCTTTTCCAAGTCCCTCAAACTTCTAAATAAAGAGTTCTAGACCTGTGTTCCATGGGGCCTGTAAAAAAAAGACATCATTTCAATATGATTGATTTCCTTTGTTATCCTATGAATTAAAAATAAAACTTACCTCTTGTCTTAGAATCGATACTAAATATGAGTTCCAAGGCAGAAGAGTTGTAAAGGCTGAACAATTGGAGTTAAATGACTTGCTCAAGGTCATACAGCTAGGAAGGATCTGAGGCCAGATTTGAACCCAGGTTTTTTTTCATACTCCAGGCTTGATGCTCTATCCACTAGGCTACTTAACTACACCAGTACATTTTCATTCAGTATATTTCAAGGCATTTGCAGCTCAGAAATTGACAAATCCTATGATAGAGATCAGCGCTATCAAATAATTGAAGGGACCCCAGGATGGGAGAGATGAGAAAATAGGTTTTGGAATCAGGAGGGCCAGAGACAAACTGGTAGCAAATCATGGCAAAGTTTATTGATCACAGCTTCTAATTTATAGAGAGATTTGAACAGACTGAGGGATTAGGTAAGCTTTTCACAAACACAATGGATGGTAATGATTTACCAGGTTTATTGTTCTGTTGATTGTCTGGTCTTAAGGAAGTGATAGAACCAATAGTGTAGATTTAACTTAATAGCATATGGTGTATATATGTATACATATTTCTTCTTTTTCATCTGGAGAGCTGGTTATTAAGTATTTGCCAAAATAATCTTTCTTGGGGCCCACCAGGTGATGATTAATTCCTTGGAATGAATTTTAGGGTTTTTTTTTTTTTTCTGTTCCAGGAGTAGGGAGAGCTGAACAGTGAGTGGCCCGAACCACTAACCTCAGCACCTTTCTGGGCTCATTTTATATTATTCTTGGTCATGTTTCCATTTCTAGTCAAAATGAGACTGTTGGTTCTTCTTTGCATAAATCATTCTATCTCTCACTGTGGTGCCATTGGCCACCCAGGCTTACCTCCTACGTTCTACTCTTGAAATCCCAAGTTTTTTTAAAAGATAAATTGCAGCTCACCTGGCATCTCCTATATGAGGCCATTCCCCCAATTTTTAAGGCCGCTTTAATTCTTGAAATGACTTTGTATGTACATCAGACTTACTTATCCATGTATAAGTTATAAGCCCCCACCATGCTCAATGGAATGTAAGCTCTTTGAGGGCATGAGTGGTGTCATTGGATTCCTGATGTCTAGGACAATGCTTTGTGACAAAATACACTTAGTAAACATTTGAAGTTGAAGTTGGATTGTGATCTATAACTAGACTTCCTAGGAATAAGTCTGGAAGACCTTGGGAGAGTTTGCCTTTCCCCTCAGGGAGAGAGAGAGAGACTCAGCACCAACCATGTAACAATTAATCCATTAATCTATAGACATTTATGTGCAAATACTGGGTTAAGCAGGGGGGATACAAGAAGTGGCAAAAGACAGTCCCTGCTCTCAAGGAGTTTACAGTCTAAAATGGGAGACAACATGCAAACAAATGTATTTGAAGCAAGTTATATACAGGATAAATAGGAAATATTTATTTATATAAATATTAAAAAAGGGGGAAATGCTGGAATTAAGAGGAATTGGGGAAGGCTTCTTGTAGAAAATGGGATTTTATTTAATTTTTTAAAATTTAATTAATTTGGAATATTTTTCCATGGTTATATGATTCATGTTCTTTCCCTTTCCTCCTCTCTCCCCTCTCCTGGAGCCCAGGAACAATTCCACTGGGTTTTACATGTATCATTTATCAAAACCCATTTCCATATTATTAATATTTGCAATAGAGTGATCATTTAGAGTCTACATCGCCAATCATATCCTCATTGAACCATGTGATCAACCATATGTTTTTCTTCTGCATTTCTGCTCCCACAGTTCTTTCTCTGGATGTGGGTAGCGTTCTTTCTCATAAGTCCCTCAGAATTGTTCTGGATCATTGCATTGCTGGTAGTAGAAAAGTCCATTACATCCTATTGTACCACAGTGTATCTGCCTCTGTGCATAATGTTCTGGTTCTGCTCTTTTTGCTCTGCATCAATTCCTGGAGGTTGTTCCAGTTCAAATGGAATTGCTCCAGGTCTTTATTCTTTTCAGCACAATAGTATTCCATTACCATCAGATACCACAATTTGTTCAACCATTCCCCAATGGAGGGACACCCCCTCATTTTCCATTTCCATCTACAAAGAGCGAGGCTATGAATATTTTTATACACATATTTTCCTATTTATCTCTTTGGGGTACAAATCTAGCAGTTGTATGGCTGGATCAAAGGGCAGGCAGTCTTTCAGAAGCCCTTTGGGCATAATTCCAAATTGCCTTTCAGAATGAACTCCCATTACCTAGTCATTACTGCTCTTCAGCCTCAGATCCAATACTTTAGATTGATTCTAAGAGGTAAGGGAAGGGTTTAAACAACAACAGGATTCAGGAAACACACGTATTGCTTAAATTTCTTAGGAGACTGAGGTCACTGATGAGGTTTTATCTCTCTGAGATAAAGAATCATCACTTCTCTCAGTTAAGAGTGAGAGAAGTGAAGGGGATGGGGATTGGGGAGAAGGGTGCAGCCCCTCATGAAGTGTCTAGAGACAGGTTGCTTTATTATTTGGAACACAGGAGAGAGTTGAAATAAGAGACAAAGCTAGAATTTATCTCTCTTTTTTTTTAAGGTCAATCATAGTCAATGGCTCCTCCAGTTCTGTAGCCAAAGAAGGGGTGACTGTCATTTCAAAGCACATGTGTCCTTCATGGCTAAAATGACATGGCTGAAAACATCCAGGGAGTTCATCATCTCCAGTGTGTCGAAGTGTTGGGCCAGGTCACATGGTTGGCTGAAAGCAGGAAGGCCCCACATTGAGCAAATGCCAAGGAATAATTCTTGTCACACTTATAAGCTACAGTATAGAGGGTTGGGGAGCCTAGGGAACCCCAAGACCCACACTTTATGTACATACATCGATCTAGAGATGAAGGATATCCCAGATATCCTCATTTTACAGATGAGGAAACTGAGGCCCAGGGAAATGGAAGTGGCTTATAAATGATCACACATGTAGTAAATATTATGGATCTATTATTGTTCTTCATTCCTGGAAAAGGGAATTGGTGAAGATGCTATTCAATGTTCATGTAGTGTTCTAGGGCTAAGACTGGATTCTGTCTGTCCAGGGGTGGGAGTGGGCACTGCCATTTATTTCCCTCCTCTCAGCATCCTGCTCCCACATTGGAGAAATTTCCTTGCCCAGTGATAACCATGGTTTAACCTCCTATTTTCTCTGTCCTGTTGACAGTTTAAAACCAATAGATTTATGAACTCTTAAGTAAAAGAAATATGTAAGGCATACCTATTATTCTTATTTAGGAGAGCAAGAAAACTCCCCTTTGGGGAGAAAATGCAACCCCTCATAAAGGAGAAGAACTTAGCCAAAGCCCCTGCCAGAGGAGAGAAGGAGAAGCTCTTTGTGATCACTGGGATGAAGGATAAGTATGTGTTAAACTCAGAGTGATCGAAGGAGGAGGGATTTTGAGGAGACATGAGCTCCAGGCCACTGTTTTCTGACTGGTGCATGTCTAAACTCAATCAATCTTCAAGCACTACTGTGTAGTGATGGAAATCATAATGAGGCTAATAAGGCAGCAAAATGCTGCAGCTAGGTAGATAGAATGCTGGGCCTGGAGTCAGGAAAGCTTGTCTTCCTGAGTTCAAATCTGGCCTTAGACTTTTACTAGCTGTATGACCTTGGACAAGTCACTTTACCCTGTTTACCTTTGTTTCCTCATCTGTCAAATGAGTTAGAGAAGGAAATGGTGAACTACTCCAGTATCTTTGCCAAAAAGAAACTCAAATAGGGTCATGAAGAGTCAGACATGACTAAACAAAAATGATCATGATAATAGCTAATACTTATATTCATGTTAAGGTTGGCAAAATGCTTTCTCTATGTGTTTTCTCACGTGATCCTCACAATAAACAATCATGGGGTGGGTGTTGAGGGAGAGAGAGACTCTGCTTTTTTATCTGCTCCTTCCTCCTTAAATGACAAAATGATCAAAAGTCATCTCAAAACCAATCCTCTCCCCTGGATCAGCAATATTTAAGGGAGCAGGTAGATAGCCTTCTAGTTAAGTACTCTCTCTTTCTAAGGAGAGCAAGAGGGACTTCTGGGCCTAACCTTCTGCTTCACCTACCCACCCCTGCCCCCTGGACAGGATGAAATCTCCCTTGGAGAAGGGTGCAGAGAGATGGGGCTAGAGATGGCTGTTCTGCCTCCCTTTGAGCCACACACAATGACAGCCCCCTTGACCCATGTGGGTCTTCTCTACACCTTTGGAATTCACTCCTACTTTTTTCTTCAATTATTATTATGATGATGTCACAAAATTGTCATGTCAGAGGGGACTTCAGAAATCATCTGGGCCAAGCCTTTCCCAAAGTACAAGCCCCAATTATGCCATCTCTGAAAAGAGGCCAGGTTGCTTTTGCTTGAAGATCCTGATCCCTGATAAGAAAACGGAGGCTGAAAAAGATAAAGGGACTTGTCCAGCATCCCATAGTTAGTAAGTATCAGAGGCATGATTTGATTCCAGGTCCTCTTGACTCAGAATTGAACAGCTTCCACCACTATCAGTTGCCGCCATTGCAAGGCCTGTGGTTTATAGAGCAATCTCAAGGACCCCAAATGGTAAACCTCTCTAGGAGGCTTAGAAAAGCCAGCAAAGGAACAAAAACAAAACAACTAGGTTTAGAATCAGAAGACCTGGGTTCAAATCCTACTCACTGTTCCTTCCTAATTGTGTGACTGAGTAAGTCATTAACCTTTTTCTGGGACTCAGTTCCTTCCTAAATAAAGTAAGGAGGTTGAAGTAAGTAACCTTTGATTTCTTCCTCCTCTAAATCTATGATTTTATCAACTAGCTGTGCATTCTTGGGCAAGTAATTTAGTGGGCCTCACCTATAAAATAAAAGAAGTTGGACCAGATGACCTCTAAGGTCCCTTCCAGCACTCTATGCATGATGTTATGACCTTAGCTTAGTTTTAAGCATGCCCCCTCGAACCCCAAACAGGGTTAGTCTTGTCACAGGGATCCCATTCATGCCTGATAGATGGATAGATCATGGGGGAATCCTCATGGGCAAGCCTGGCTCCAGGAAGAATGCCTGGCTGAAGCCCTTCCCAAATTTCCAACCACATCCTAGCCCAGCCCCTTGTGAGCAGGTGGCTGCTGAATTAGGAGACCAACCCTGCCAGGAGTCCAAAGCGATTTCCATATGGCTGGGAAGGATATAACTCATGCCCCTCTGATCTTGGCTTAGGGCTGGTAATCAATACCTATTTTGAACGTGTGAGAAGAGACATTGCCCCACAGACACCGGAATATAGTGTGTGTCTACAGCAATGTGGTCCTCATTACCTTTATTCCACCAACATGGAAATTCTGTCAGCATTTCCAGGGGGCTTCCAAGCCTGGAGGACAGCCCCTGCTTAACGGGCTTCATGTCCCATCTTTGTCTCTTAGTGTGGGGGAACCCTCTGTTCTCTGCCTTGGGAGACACCTGGTGACATGGGTGCAGATCTGTGATTCAAAGACTCATCCATGTTGGGGCTACACGAGGATTCATCTTGAGTAGTGACCTCCCTTCAACCCACTCTACAGAAGAGGCAACTGAGATCTTATATGTTAATTGGTCAATCAACCAGCAATCAAATGAGACCCTAAATGGAAATCTCTTTGCAAACCTTAAGGCTCTCTATAAATGTTATCTATTTCAAAATACTGTTATATCACATTATATCACATGACATCATATTGCGTTCTATTATTTTATATTCCATAATTTTATGATATGTTATATCATATTATATTGCATTGCATTGCATTGTATTATGTTATATGATGCTATACTTTGTTATTTTATGTTATGTTTCATTATATTATGCTAAGCTGTATTATGTTATGCATGTTGTTATATTACATTATATTCTGCTACATTATGTTATATTGCATTGTATTATCTTGTTTTATCTGCTGTTACATTATATATTAAATTTCATTATGTTATGCTATGCTTTGCTGTTTTATGTTATGTTTCATTATGTTTTGCTATACTACATTATGTTACCTATGCTATATTATATCATATTATATTGCATTGTTATATTGTATTGTTATGTTATATTCTGCTATGCTTTATTTTGTTTGTTTCATTATGTTATGCTATGCTATATTGTTACATATGCTATATTATATTATATTGTATTGTGTCATACTGTTTTGTATTATATTACATTGTATTGGTATGCTATATTATGCTATGCTACATTATTACATATGCTATATTACATTATATTATGTTGTATATGTTATGTTACATTCTATTATGTCATGTTATACTGTTACATTATGCTATATTATATTATATTAAGTGTTATAATTTATTAAGCATCTATTATATGCCTGGCACCAGGGAGACAAATATTAAAAACTGAAAAGTCGCCTGCCCTCACAGAGCTAACCTGCTTTCAGAAGAAACAAAATGTACTAATCCAAATCTTTGCAGATTATATACAGAGTAAATTCAGGGCAATATCAGCCAAGAGAGTACATGTGGTACCAAGAGATGGGATAAAGGAACACTCTCATGAAGAAGGCAGAATTTGGGCTGAACATCAAAGTAAAATAAAGACTTCAAGGGGCAGAGGTGAGGAGGGAGAGAATTTGAGCTATGGGGGCCAACCTGGATAAAGTCATAGAGACAGGTGAGGGATGAGGAACAGCGAGAAGCCCCTTTCGGCCAGACTGGATGGGAGATTGCAGGAAGGGGAGGGCACACTTGGGCCAACAGAAAGAATTGGCTTTGATCAGCGGTTAACCAATGAGCTGTCTTTTCCTCCCATCCTGGGCACTGTAAGGGGGAAAAAGGAGTTTTATGGGTTCAATATATTAAAATGTCACCAGAGGATTGAACTATTATCAGTCCTCAATTAAGAATAATCTCAAATCAAAATTGACTTTTATGGAAGTTTATTTATTTACAATTAGGAAGGTTGAAGGTAGGGAAATTGAGAGAGAGAAACTCTGGCCCAGACCAGAGGCCTAGACCAGGAAGAGAAAGAGAGTCAGTCTAAATTACCCACGTGGAACAGTCTAGGTCACGAACCAGCAAAGCTCCCTCAGGTCCCTTTCACCAAACCAGCCTCAGCCTCCCTCCTTCATCTTTGGAAGGGCTCACATATATGTCACTTCCAGTGCCTTCCCTTAGCCTTCATGTCCAATCACAATAGAAGCTTTCTCATAGAAAGCATAGGGGGGGGGCAATGCCTCAATTCTGATTGGTTTCTCACTCTAGCACATGTGGGTTAGGACCTCCCAGAATTAGAAGGTGCTCTCACCTTTGTCTGGACTTAATTAAATTATCACAATCCCCCTGTGATCATTTGGGAGACTGGTCTCCCCAATTTGATCATTTGATAAAATCATCTTGTACCCCTAAAGTTCTAACTACAGTAGTTAGAGATAAGAGATAAGTAGAAGAGATAGAAAGAGAGAGAGCAAAACCAATATTTTGCTAGGCCTATTGACAAAAAGCCAATTAGGGGGCAATCCCCTTTGGCATAAGAGTTTACAATTCAAGTAATTGATTTCAATCCCCTCAAGTTCCATTAGTTACACACCAAAGTTCATTTTGGATTATCTTGATTCGATGTAGATTTATGCAGGTATCTTTTCTGGATCATCTTGATTCAGTGTAGGTTTTTGCAGGTAAATAGTCCATTTTCTGTTTTCAAAGCATTAGCAGACTTCTTTTTCTGAAAAAAATTTTCTCGAACAAAATTTTAAGGCTTGGGTTTTATAAAAATACAATCACCCCCTGAAGAGGGTGTTTAAAAAGGAAACACCCAGATCAGCTCAGAATACATCATTGAGTTATGGGGTGTATGAATCAATTATCAAAAGAAATACCAAAAACACAAGAAAATTAAATTTTGGGAGAGAGAAAAATTCAAAATAAGAATCAAAATATCAAAAATCTATGTATGTAAAATTTGTAAGTAAATAAGAATAAATTCATAACAGGTCCTTGTATTAGGGTCCAATTAAAGTAAATTCTGTACCATAAATCTGTAAAACAAAATGCAGTAATATTGCACTTACCCATTGGCAGCCAAGACTACAGCAAGTTGACATATCTTAAGAGAAAAGAGGACTAGATATTTATGTAAAAGGGAAATGTCATTCCCTGGTCTGATTTCACTTCATTCTCAAGGATAGGAGAGCCAGAATGATGATGGCCAACCTTTGGTACTCAACTTGTAGAATAGTACGAAGAGTCCTACAACTTACCATATGTTAAGCATTGCAACTTCGAGTCTCACACTAGGTTCAAGTCCCTTAGTATTGCCATAGAAATTCAACAATCCTACTTTTTTGACCTTGTGCTCCATGGCGCTGTGTAGTTTCTCATCAATCTCAATGGAACTGGTTAATCTCCATGACCTTGTGCTTTTTGCACTGGATGGTGGCTCTGTTGTTCCCTTCTTCTGGAATCAGACATAATCATTAATCATAGTTTTATAATATTTAACAATAAATGACAGGTTGCCATAGTCTAGGGCTTTGTGGATATGCATTATTATTATAGCAAATATATTTTAAACATATTACTGCAGAATCAAAAATTAATATTGATTATATGTATTTTAAGTACAAGAAATTAAAATATGGGAAAAAATAAAATATTCTATTAGAAAAGTAAAAGGCAATAGCCAAATAAAAATTCAGGAATTCAATGTGTTCCCAAAATGGTGTCCACTTTTTATGGATTATTACGTCCAATGAATATGGCATTTGAAAAAATCTAGGAACTCATGAATACTTGTCACAAGTTCTATAGATATAGCAAATCTTTGAACCTTGGCTAAGATATTTTGAACAAAAGTCTGTTACTACCATCATTCCAATATGTGGCAGAGGAGCCCAGAAAAAAAACAAAAACACAAACCCTCTGTACTGTTGAAGAAAACCCTTTTTGGGGTCTAAAATGTCACCAGGAATTTAGATCATTCTGGTGGAGAACTGGAGTAAAATAAGCTGAAAAGTTTAAAAAAATGCAGAAAGGTATTTAGGCTTCCTGCGAGATGCTCCCTCTTGGGAGCCATCCAGGGGTACCATGCCCTAGGAACATCTTCCCAGCTCCTCTAGTATGAGACTGTTATATATTTCATCCATTACATTTTTGCAAATGTGGAGGTGGGGAATATATAATAATTACTTCAGCTACTAAATGAACCTTTACCTCTTGTTACAAAGAACTCAGAGGCAGGCAAATGATCAGAGGTAGTAGATGTTACTAAATATCTAAAAATTACTTCTGAAAGCTCCTTAAAATCAATCGAGATATTTAGCTCATTAAATTCTCTAAGTAGCGTTTATACAGGTTGTAACCAGTTTGATAGAGTCCATCCATCATATATGTGACAATTAACAAACAAAATTAAATCTTAAAACAATCAGCAAATACAATATAGATGAAAGGATTGGCACTGTGTTTCAGAGTCCTATTATGGAGCGAAAAAAAAAGAATTAATCATTAAGAAAACAATGGAGTCTGAAAAGACTTAAAAAGTCACTTCCAGAATCATTAAATTTCCTTCTCCTCCCCAGTATCATCATCCATCTAGATTTACTTTTGTCACAGCTTTGGGGATCTCTATACCAGCACTGAGCATAGTGTGGACAAATCCCATATTGGATGTGTTGCAGATCATTCAGACTGTTTGTCAGTCTTCTCTTAAAGAGAGATACATGGATGGCTACATATCTTGCTATCATAAGCATACCCAGGAACAGTGTGAAGTATATCCACTGTGATGTATTCTCTGGGATTATGAGCCTGAGGGTAGAGCCTTCAGAAACACCAAGGGAAGAGAAAGAGAGTCAGCCTAACTTACCCACATGGAACAGTCTAGGTCACGAACCAGCAATGTTCCCTCAGGTCTCCTCCACCACACCAATCACAGCCTCACTCCCCTCCTCTTTGAAAGGGGTCACATATATGTCACTTCCAGTGCCTTCCCTTAGCCTGTGTGTCCAATCACAATAGAAGCTTTCTCATAGAAAGTATAGGGGACGGTGTCTAAATTCTGATAGGTTACTCACTCTGCAAACATATTTGTGGTTTAAACTATGATTAAATCATAATCAATTACATTAGAGTAAAATCTGGATCCTCATGACCCAGTGAGTAAAAATAAATTGCTGACACTTTTTTTTTTAAGAAAAAGGGGGTTTTATTGTAAAATATGATGAAGCAGTAATGACTTCTGCTGAGTTTCTGCTTTATAATCCTATATAGAGCACAATGTGGTTGAATGCATTTATAAAAGCCAAAATAAAACAATGGTACAATTATGTACATGTTGGACTTTAAAATCTTTTTCTCTTGATACTTTCTGGTTTCCAGTGGACTGGATGAGTTTCTTCGGTCACTGAATTATCTTCTCTGTATACTTTAATGGTTTTATCAGCTTCTGCAGTGAGTAATCGGCTTTCAGATTGGTCAAATGCACATGCAAATATTCCTGATTCACTGTCCAAAGATCCAGGTTGCACAGCTTCATGTACTCTTTGGAAATTATATCCAGTTCTCCAGTCCCAAAGATACATAGTGCCATTATCTGCTCCAGATACCAACACACCATCTGAATTCACACTTAACGTATTAATTATAGCCTTGTGACCAGAAAGGTTTTGAATGAAGTTTCCATCTTGGAATTTCCACTGTTTAATATTATCTGGAGAACCAGATGCAAATGTGTAATGTCTTGGATGCAAAACCAGTGCTCTAACAGACTTTTTGTGATTTGTTAAGGTAACACGTGTTTTTCCTGCTACCAAGTCCCATAATCGTATGGTTGCGTCATGGCTTCCTGTGATGATTTGTGGTTCTGCAGCTTGACACTTTACTGTAGCCACCGCGTCTGTATGCCCTGCCAATGTGTGTACACTGGCTTGTGTCCGCACATCCCATATGCGTGCAGTTGAATCTCTACCACATGTTGCAAGCACATCAATTGTTGGGTGCAGATCCAAACCATACACTGCACTTAGATGTCCGTGATAGTGTCTGATGACCTTATTGTATTCAAGATCCCAGCACTTCACCTGTTTATCTTCTCCACAGGAAAACAGGTATGGACTCCTTGCACTTACTATCACCCCTCGTACGGTACTGATATGTCCAGTCAATGATAATTTTAATTTGCCACTAGCCAGGTCCCAGATCTTTATAGTCCTATCAGCAGAACCAGTAACAAACCACTGATTCCCAGGCTCTACTGCAATGCATCGAACCCAGCCTAGATGTCCACTGATGACTCTGTATAGTTTCCATGGTGGATGCCACTGTGGTTTAGGCATTGTAGGTGCCTTTTTGGCCATCATTGCAGCATTCTTGGTGGCCCCAGCTCCCATCATAGCCAGAGATGACCCAGGTGGCTGTGAACGTTCAGGAAGTCCAGCATGGCGGTAGATATCACCTACAGTAGCTGAAGTCCAGTTTGCATCTATCCTGGATAGTGAAGGAGGTAGAGCTACAGTTAGAGACTGTGCTGCAGATTCACTTGGCAGTCTTTGAATTTTGGTATCTGCTGTCAAAGCCACACCAGGACCTGGTGGATATGGATGTGTACCAGTTACCAAAGATTCAATTTCTTGTCCTTGATTGGCAGGATACTGTTTATGCCCATATGCATCCACTGCACTCTGAGAACCTTTCTCTCTAAGACTTCCTTTCAAAATAGGCATGTGTAACCCAGGACCATACTCTGTATGAAGTTTGACAGACATCTTTAGCTTGTGACTCTCTTCATCAAATTCTACTGGCTTTGCATTATCAGCCACAAACATATCATGGGTCCTCTTCAATGATCTGAACACAAGCATGTGCACAGAATGTTTTTGTACCTCCTCCACCATGATGCCGACCACGTTGCCCACCAGTGCCTGACTCAGCAAGGACTTGTTAACCTTCAGTTAGAATTAAACTATCTCCAGAAAAAAGGAAGGAAAAACCAGCTTTCCACTCACCCAAGACAATGACTGGAGCTGAAGGTGACTCCTGAGGCCTACTTTCTTCTTGGAGCCCACTTCCTTCTTGAAGTGATTATGTTCTTGGGGGGACTGACTCTGTTCTTGGAGTTCATTCTCTCTTTCTTGGAGTTCACTCTCTTCTACAATCCCTCAGCAGACCTCCCTTACCAGACTGCCTTCATGGCTTTTATGGTGGTTTCCTGTCCCTGCCCCTTTTTGTAAGGGCCAATCACAGCTTCCAAATTATCTAGTACTGCCCAGGGGACAGTGTTTGTGGGACCTAGTTCACACCTTCAAGAGGGATGAATACTCATCAAGAGGGTTCACACTTTCTGAGGGTGTGAACAAATTTCTACTGTTGGAGTTAGCACCTAACACTAGGGTGTGAATTCACTAAGTGCTTTTCAAGCTTCTCCCATCCAGTTCAAGCTTTTGTTGATTCAAAGTTATTGCCAACAAAAGTGTTAACTAAGCAAAGAGAACCAAGAATTCCCTTTTATAGTAGGAATCTGCAGGTATGAAAGTAGTTGAGAATAGGAACTGATGTTGTCCTTGGGGCCTCCTGAAGATCTTGAAACCACCTCTTTCTATGTGTTGAGTATCCCTAAACAAAACATTTCATTACCTACCATGTGCAAACCTTGATCCATATAGGTAAGCCCCCATTCTATGACTTGATTGTTTCTTTCCCCATCCCCATGTTAAGGGGTTGATTAATGTATCTGATCATTGTATGAAAAGAATTTACCCTACATTTTGTGCTCTGTGGTCTTTGAAATGTTGAATTCAGTAGATACCTGGTGCCCTGACTTCTGAGAATTTTGTTCAAATTTTCTCTCATTTTAAGCCAGTTTCTTAGATTGCTAGCTTCTCCCAGATCCAGGTTTATCAAGAATCAAGCTGGTTTCCTTGAATTTTTTTTCATTCAATCATTAGTTAAATTTCTGTGGGGAGCTTTCCTCTTATAATGGGAGGTAAAAATTCTCCTTACTACTGTTGTATACTTCAGCTAATTAGATAACACAGTTGAATTTTTCTGCCCTGGTAGAGATGACTTCTGCAGATTTCCCACAGTTTCACATGAGAGTTTAAGGTCTTTTGTCAAATTCACCCTTGGAAGAAGAGAAAACTTCTCTGGGGAATATCCCTGTCTCCCTTAGGTATGACCTGGGCATTCTAGGTAGATAGAATGGACTTTGCACCCATAAGCATTCAGTTCCAAAGGCAACATCCACAATTATTTCCTTGCAGATGACTGACATACTGTGTATATTTGCTCAGTCTTTGGGTATATCACAAATGGTCCCTTGTCTCGATAACTGGAAAAGAACCTTGATTGAGGGACTCTGGATGGAGGTAATCCAGGATTTGTGGAAGAATAAAACAAGGCAATTCCTAGGATTCCTAGAGATAGTTGCAGAGAACAAAGGGGGAAAATCTGACCCTTTTAATGAGAGATGATTTTCTTTGAGTTCAACCTTTTCCTTATCATTCTAAGGCCCTTGGTAATGAATGAGTTTTGTACTTCCTAGTTGATTTTTGCTCCCATGAACCATCATATCCTATAAAGATCTACATGTAGACTTTGTAGATTGCTGATAGTTAATTAAATTTAAGGACTCTACTAGAAGAAAATGAAAGAAAAGACCTCCCATGATCCTTCTGAATATCATAGATGACCAGTCTGTGGTATCCTCCATTGTAGTCACTGCTTTCATGAAAGTCACAGAGGATGAATGACCTTGTTGGTGCCCATCATTTCTCTTAGCCAGAAGGCTTCTCAAATTTTGACAGTTCATTCTGTTCTCTATGTAAAGCAACTAAGTCTGCTTTTTGAATGGCCAAGAATGGTCATGACTTAGAACAATATGAGACAGATTGCTCCACAAACATTTTTGTGGTTTCAACTATCTATGATTGAATCATAATCAATTACATTAGAGTAAAATCTGGATCCCCATGACCCAGTGAGTGAAAATAAATTGCTGACCACAGGGCAAGAGCTGAGCTCAGGCTGCAACAAGCTCACAACTAGGAAAGAGATTTGGGGTAGTTCAATTTAGTCCTACTTTTAAACTCTTATTCTCAATCAGAAAATGAAGGATATTGGCTGACTTATTTTAATTGAAGAAAAGTGTCTAGGAAGGCCCAAGATACTAGAGAAAAGGATGTACAAAAATTTGAGCCTTCTTTCCCAACAGATAGGTAGTTGAGAGGAACCTAGTCAAAACAAAACTTGAACTTAGCATTAATGTGGAAAAGACTTTATTTCATCCTCTCAAGAATGGGTCCTCATGAGCCAGTGTTCTAGCCAAGCCATCAAGTTCAAAGTATGGAAACACACAGGCTCCTTATATCCTAGTCCCTCCCCTCATTCACCATTTGCCCATCACTAAGTGTTACAGTCTATTCAGGAGAGACAGCTAATTCGAATATGGAAGTTACAATTCATTACCCTAATATCCATAGGAGTTTGAATCAAAGTGAAACCAACTTCTCCTGTTAGCCTCTTAAAGGAATAACTTATAATGTTTCTCATAATGTCCTGCTGATGTGGGGAAATTGGGCTTTAGATAGGATGTGGCCCCATCTCTTCCCAGTTTTATTCTCCTTCAGGGAACCAGTGTGAGGAGTCTACCATATTGTAATTTCCCATATCTCACAGTAGCTGAATATAATTTTTCTTAAATTTGGCCTAAATTGAGACTATCCCCTCCCACAAAAAAAAAAGCAAACAAAGGTTGGAAAACCTGATGAGTTATATGGATTACATGGTCATGATGACCTTGACTTTCTGGATTCACCACAGAGGATCAAGAAGTGTCTATAGCAGCAAACAAACTCCCTTTTTCCTTCTCTGCCTGAGGACTTCTTATGCCATGGTTTCACCTTCTTGAATCTCTCCTTGACCTCTTTGCTTTCTCAAGCTGTGCTCAAGGGAGAGCAAGTGAGTCAGTTATGTTTCTATTTTTCATGTCAATATAGCACAGAGCAATGAATGCCAAATTAAAATGGCTGCAAACAGTCTATACTGGCCTGATTGGCAACAAGGGTCCCTTCTGGATGACAAGGCAACAGTCTCACTGGGACTAGAAAGGTAATGTTTGTTTTTTTCAGGAATGGAAAGAGAGAAATCCAACCCTTGATGGGAAGGTCTTTAGAAAACCTTAGTCTAGTGAGTGCTCAGGGTGCCATGTCCAAGGGGGTATTCCACATCTTGGGGTCATAGTCTTGGCAAGGTCCTGGAGTAGTTTCCTGTCCCTCAACAAGAGGTACATCCAACCCTGTCTATAGTCATAAGTAAGGCCATGGAGGAGTGTGTGTGTGTGTGTGTGTGTGTGTGTGTGTGTGTGTGTGCATGCAGTTGTCTTGGTGGCACCAGCTAATGGCCAATGAAAAGTAGCCCTTAATGAAATTTTCAAGAGATAAAATGTGGTTTGCCCAATGCCCTGTGAAATGCTTGGAATGACTAAAGCATCTCTAGAGTTTCTTTTATTAATATTTTTAATATTAATATTTTATTAATACATCCTTGGGGAGGAACTATGTTCCAAGACTTAACGGTGGATGGCTAAAACCACACATATATTTGAAGTCAGTCGGTGCTTGCTTATATGTGTTCTTTCTCCCTGCTTGGGCCTTTTAGCTCAGCACTTAGAGCTTCCACTTCCTTCTACAAAATATAATAATAAAAAAAATTTTAAAGTGAAAATAGTAAAAGTGGATCTCTAACATTTCAACTGACTGGATGACTAAAACAGTGGCAAGCAAGACTTTGGGTAAAGGGACCCTATGATGTTTATTTTGCTTTGTGAAGTCATCAACATGGGTTATTGCATTTCCTTCATAGGTCTAAGTAGGTGGGTATAAGGTGGCCAGTGTGCTGCAATTTTCTGGATTTATCTCTTGAAAGAGGATAACCACCTACTTGAATTCAGTTTCATATTCATCCAGTCCCAGAGGAAAGTCGGGCTAAAAAGAATTGGCCTCTGGTTCTATGACTGCCCAAATGACCCATTTTGCAGAGGGTGGGCAGCAGGAAAGAAGGGCAAGGAGATGCTGGGGGCCTGTCCCAGCCCCTGCCGATTCTGTGGCCCAAGAGAAATACCTACTCCACCACTCCCTCCATCCCGCTATTGGGGACCGAGAAGAAGAATCGAGGCAGGAAGTGGGGGGGCAGGGAGAGGAAGACACCCCCCACTCCGCTTTGCAGCATTGCAGGTTATTTTAGCTGCTCCAAGGTGTAAGAGCTGTGGACCTGGGCCAGCCCCCTCCCTGCCCCCAGCCAGCTGAGGGAGCAGGGGCAGCCGCCTAACCCGCTCCTACAGCGATCTCCCGGTTCATGGCTCCGGGGCATGGAGGCAGAAGGCTTTCACTGGGAGTCCCCCTCAGACTCCCTCCCCCCCACTCCCTTCCACCTCGAGGTAAAGGTAGGAATGAATATGCAGAAGGGAAGATTGGACTGGCGCTCCGCATTTTATAGACTGTTTCAAAGATAAAACTCAACCTACTGGACTGCCTGGGGGCTGGGGGGGGGATCTTCGGGAGAGGAGGGTAGGCAGGAGCAGGGAGAAATGGGGGCGGGGGCCAGCTAGGCCCCGGCAGCCTTCCTCTGGAGCTGAGAAAGGTCCCTTCCACTCGGGCAGAATGGCCTCGGCTCTTGGAATGAAAGTTTAAGGGGCTCAGGCCTAGGGAAGACCTGGGGAGCTGGGGCCGCGCATTCAGAGCCCGGGATGCGCTTTCAGCCCGCGTCGCCTCTCGCTGCCAGGTGGCAGTCCCCGGACCCCTGAGGCCGCGGCCGCCTTTTTCTAGGGCTTCCGGAGATTGGCAGGTGCGGACCCTCGGCAGGCTCCTGAAGGAAAGAGCCCTGGACTAGTCCTTGGTAGGAGACCTGGCCACTCCGGTTTTTGACAGGTGGCAGTGGGCAAGTCCTTGGCCTCTGAATGGGAGAATAGTTTTGCTTCCTAACCCGGCTGTTGGAGGAGAGGGCTAGGGGCAAAGGGTTTTATGAGCCCCCTAGAGTGCTAAAGAAATGGAGCCTCGGCCCCTCCTTCCCAATGTTTGGGAAGCTGACACTACCTGGGAGCCGCAGCTTCCTGACCCGGGCCAAGGGCGGGGCGGTTCAGGTCAGGGCCCGGTGCCAGCTGGGGGTGGGGGATTAGAGAACCTCCCGGCGGCCCTCACTCTGAAAGCAGTGGGAACTCCACTGGCACTATCCTTCTCCTTCTCCTTCGAGGCAGGCCCAGCCTGCTAGACGTGGAAACTGGGAGCCCGCTAGCCAGCGGGCTTTGGACCCTCCGTCCAAACCTAAGGCCAGGGAGCCACCTTTCCCACCGCAGAGCTGAGCGCGACAGGAGCACGGCGAGCGAAGGCAGCCTCACCTGGAAGGGACGACCAAGGCGACACACACGCACACCCACACGCGCACGCTCTCTGATTCGCATCCCCGGGTCACTTTCAGTGGGGGAGGGGGCAGCGGTGGTAGCGAATTGGGGGCTGGGAGGAATCACCGCAGGAAAGGGCAAAAGCGGCTCTAAAGTTTCACTTTGGAGGCTCCCACCTTCTTCCCGTAGGCTCCATTAATTTATGACAGATGTAGGGCTTGAGGGAGCCCGGCGCGGGCCAGCGGACCTTTTACTGGGTCTTTTGCCATTGAAAGCAAGATCTGAAGGGGCTCGGCCATCCAAATCCTCCTTCCTCCCTTCTCGTCCTCTCCCTCTCTCATCTCCAGGAAAATGCACGGGCAGATTCAATTTGGAGCATTCCCCCGCCCCCCAACCTTCCTTTTTCTGGAGCAAAAAAGGATTTGGGCGCCTCGGGGACGCTTGAGGAAGAGCCCCCCAGAATATCTCAGTTTGCAAGGGGAGGAGGGGGAGCCTTAGTTATTTAAGGGACGGGGAAGAGTCGGATTCTTTGTTCCTTCCTGTTTCTCCGCTCCTATGAAGGTCCCACCAAGAAAGGCATTCGACAAATCTAGGAGACATTTCAATAAAAATTTATTGAAATTTCAGAGACGTTTTAAAAGAAAAAAATACAGAAAACCAAGAACTCATTAACGATTCTCTAACACAAAATATACCTTCACGGATTTTCCTTTTTCTTTTATTTATTTTTTTTAATTCTTTCTGGAAAACACCTGACTTTCAAACTTGGATTAGCTATACTCTCCAGGCACCGAATGAATAATGGACAACACAGCGACACCAGTAGTCAAATCCATTTCATTTGGACGCAAGGAGGAATGGGCCAAATCAAAGGAGAGATGGGAACCTCAAGATTCTGCTTTGCTCCTTTTCTGCTCCCCATTCCCTTCATTTGACTCTAGAAAGGACCTAATAATAGCATCCGTGGCATTCATTTTTCTTTTTATCTTCTGCATTAGGATTCTTTTTTTTTCTTTTTTAAATTAACTTGGTTATTAGCAGGGAGATACTTTGCAAGAAGGAGCAATGGGGAAAAAAACCCCAAACCAACCCAGAGCTGTGCGTTTCCTCCTTTTCCAAGTCTGACCTTGAAATGAAATGGAGAACGAAAGGCGGGACAGCTGCTGCCTTATTTACAGAGATCTGTACAGTGTCAATAAATTAAAGTTTAGTTTTGAGTATTCATATTCCACTTATTTGCCAAATAAGTTACCAAATAATTACATCAATACTTTGTCTAATAGCGTCCACTTCTCTTTGGAACTATTCTTGAATAACCTGGTTATTGCATATACAGTAAAGAGAGAAGGAAATAGAGGGAGACAACAACCAAACCTATTTGGGATCAGACAAATTCAATTGCCCTCCCCCTTCTTCCTATTATGAAGGGGGCTGTGGGGGGAGGGGTCCTTTTCTTTTCTCCCTGGGAATTAAAAACAACAGAAAAAGAAAACAGAGAAATAACTACTGCGGGGAGCATGCGAGGGCCCTACAGGGGCTCTTAAGACATCACAATAATATTCAAAAGACACAGATTTCATTAATACAGTCTAACAAGGAAGGGCTACAGGTATTCCGCTTCATCCCACCCCAAAAGAGTTCTGCATTCGATTGCATGTTGAAGAACTGATATGCGAGTCACTTTAGACTCTTTAAAAAAAAATCACTTTTCTAAACCTTATTCATTCATTTCCATTCATTTTTATTTTCATTTAAGTCTATTTTACAACACACTGAGTGGGGGGAGGGGGAGATACAACACCAACCGAACCCCAAACACACCTGGAGATGAACTTGGCCATCATCTCGGCTTTCTATGGGACAAACATGACCTTTCAATGAGAGCATGGTTCTGAAACGAGGCAGCTTTTAGGTCTTTTCCTCCATGGAGCCCTTCCCTTCCCCCCACCTCCCCACCCCCAACCCCTTCAAGCCTCAGCCTCAGCTGATCCCCAGCCCAGCCCTTTCCAGAGGGTTTGCTGTGGCCATGGGGACATCCGAGGGACTTCACCAGTTTCCAAACCGCACTGTAAGAATGATTTGGAATGAGACAGGAGAATTGGAAATGGGATGCCTTGACGACCCCCATACATTTCTGCACCCATCCTTCCTTCCCCGCACCCCGCCCCGATGGGTCCCCCCTTCCTTGGAACTCTGGGATTGAGGCGCAGGCCATTAGGGGGATCCACTGCGGCATCTGTCTTGCTTGGACTCCAGGCCACTGACTAGGTGCTGAATGCTCTGTGAGCCAGAGAGATGTAGAGACAAAGAGTCCAAGAGAGACTAGGAAAGAGAGTAAGACATAGAAAGTGTAGGGGGCGGTGCCTCAATTCTGATTGGTTCTTCACTCTAGCGCACGTGGGTTAGGACCTCCCAGAATTGGAAGGTGCTCTCACCTTTGTGTAGACTTAATTTAATTATCACAGTACAGGATTACTGAAAACATTCTATCCACTCTAAATACCTGCTTCTTTGGAAGCAGATCAGCTAATATTTTTAAAAATATACAAAAAAGGGTAACTTCTGTTGTGCCCAAATTTTAATACCTAAACCAGGTTGGTGGCCTGAGGAAGAATCACACTGACAATGCAATATGCAAGAAGAGGCTCATTCTTTACTAGCAATAATAGCTAGGGTCACTAGGCAGAGAGGTGTGCCTGAACCGACCCCTTGGAATTCTTAGCTAAGAGTTTATATAGAAATGTTTGGGAAGGGGGTTGGCACACACATAATTATCAAGGTAGTGTCAGGGACAGGTGGTCAGGAATCATCTGGGGAGGGGGAGGTTTCAGGGTCAGGGGTCAGGAAGCATTTGGCAAATATACATTAAGTAGGCAAATATTTTTAAGCAGGCAAACATAGACAAACATTCCTCAAGAAGGTTAATATTCATCAGACAAGATAGCTTCAGTTTTAGGCTTATCATAGAGGGAGATAAGGAAGACTGTGCTGGGAAACTTTGGGGGCTGGGGGTAGCTTGTCCAGGCTAGAAATAGTTCAGTAGTCTGTCAGACTGATTTTTAAAACCAACACTTCTACATAAATGAGAAATTGAGCAAAACTTACGCTCATAAACACATTTAGGCAATTTTCTCCCTTAAAAAACAAAAACCAATAAAAGCAGCAACGCAGAAATGTCTCTTCATTTAAGTTGTATGCTCTCAGGCTATATCTCAGAAAATAAAATTGTGAAATTAGGGTTTCCAGAGCTTTAAGAGCCCATCTTCGCTGTAGGTAGCAATCAGGTTCTGATGGGGATGATGAGCAATGCCAATGACATCCTTTTCGTGAACTGTCAATGTTCGTTCCAGTTTGCCAGTTACTGTGCTGAAACAATACAGAACAAAATCTTCACCCACACAGTAGATCCATTCACCACGTGGTGAGAGGGCACAGCAGAGGAAGTCACCACCTTCTCTCTTCCCAGAGCTGAAACTCCTGACAATCTGTCCCTGCATGTTCATGATGACCACTGTATTGGACCTGTTACACACAACAAAGTGCTCTGGATTTTTAGGAAGAAGGATGACACTGTTGACAGTGATGTCTGTCCCTGCAGTGCTGCCAAGAGATTTGAAAGTATTTGAACACTCGGTGGTCTTCATATTCCAAATCTTCACAGTGCCATCAGATGATGCACTGATTATATGATGTCCATCTTGAGTAAAAGTAGCTTCATTAACAAATGAAGAGTGACCACGAAATTCCTTCAAGGTTTTCCCAGATTTTAAGCCATGAATTCTGATTGTCTTGTCAAAGGATGCACTGAGGATCTGACTGCTATCCTTGGAGAAGCTTACGCAGGTGACACCTTTACTGTGTGCCCTTTCAAATCTCCTTAAACACTGTCCACTCTGTATCTTCCATACCTTAATTTTTCCACCTTGGGCCCCAGTTGCTAACATTTCTGTATCTCTGCTGAAACACATACATAGTATGGCATCATCCATCATCATAAAATTGTCTTGTGCCTGGTACTGGAGATCTTTCCTAATCTTTCCAGTTGTAAAGTTCCATACTTCAATGAATCCATCAACTGAGCCAGTGACCAAATACTGGCCATCTGGAGAAAATTGAGCGCATTCCACATGTGATTTCTGGCCAAACTTCATGTATCTGCTTAACTGTGTAGGAAACTTCTCTTCTTCCACATCTTTGACAGCTGCTTTGCCTCTAAACAAATCAATAGTCATACCAGGAGGAAGCAAACCTTGGTGCTGTTGCCACTTCAAAGCCTGCCCCAACAGTGCCATAAGACGAGATGGAGGTACAACACTGACTTCTCCAGCTAAAGCCTGTGCAATTGCTGTTCTTCTTTTCTCCTTGCTGCTTCCATCTGGATATGCCTCATGAGGGTCAAAATAGCATCTGGCCAAGAGATTCTCAAGATGAATGTATCTCTCTGGCTGAGTTTGTTTTAACATGATCATGGGGTCAGTCTGTCTCAGAAGAGATCTGGCAGCACCCAATTCACGAAATTCTATCAATTCCAGGACAACCTGTTCATAGAGGTCAATCAGTGTTTTGTCTGGCAATCTCAGGGACTGTATAGCTTGCAAAACAGTATCCCATTGTCCACTGTTAACATCGGCTACAAAACTCTCTATGCTGTCCACAGTATTCAATGATACAGTTGTCTCCTCCTGCAAAGTGGCTAATGCTCGATGCAAACCATTTTCCTTCAAGTACTGCATGATGAGACGTATAACATCAGAAGACTCAATCTCAATTGACATCTTGACTCTGCAAGAGAACTGCCACCAAACTGGGGGTGGAGTGTGGAGAGGAAAGAGCAAGCCAACCTTCTTCTTGAACCCCACTTCCTTCTTGAAGTGATTATGTTCTTGGGGGGGACTGACTCTGTTCTTGGAGTTCACTCTCTCCTTCTTGGAGTAACTCTCTTCTTGGAGTTCACTCTCTTCTACAATCCCTCAGCAGACCTCCCTTACCAGACTGCCTTCATGGCTTTTATGGTGGTTTCCTGTCCCTGCCCCTTTTTATAAGGGCCAATCACAGCTTCCAAATTATCTAGTACCGCCCAGGAGACAGTGTTTGTGGGACCTAGTTCACAACTTCAAGAGGGATGAATACTCATCAAGAGGGTTCACACTTTCTGAGGGTGTGAACAAATTTCTGACTGTTGGAGTTAGCACCTAACACTAGATAGGGTGTGAATTCACTAAGTGCTTTTCAAGCTTCTCCCATCTAGTGCAAGCTTTTGTTGATTCAAAGTTATTGCCAACAAAAGTATTAACTAAGCAAAGAGAACAAAGAATTCCCTTTTATAGTAGGAATCTGCAGGCATGAAAGTAGTTGAGAATAGGAACTGATGTTGTCCTTGGGGCCTCCTGAAGATCTTGAAACCACCTCTTTCTATGTGTTGAGTATCCCTAAACAAAACATTTCATTACCTACCATGTGCAAACCTTGATCCATATAGGTAAGCCCCCATTCTATGGCTTGATTATTTCTTTCCCCATCCCCATGTTAAGGGGTTGATTAATGTATCTGATCATTGTATGAAAAGAATTTACCCTGCATTTTGTGCACAGTGGTCTTTGAAATGCTGAATTCAGTAGATACTTGGTGCACTGACTTCTGAGAATTTTGTTCAAATTTTCTCTCATTTTAAGCCAGTTTCTTAGATTGCTAGCGTCTCCCAGATCCAGGTTTATCAAGAATCAAGCTGGTTTCCTTGAATTTTTTTTCATTCAGTCATTAGTTAAATTTCTGTGGGGAGCTTTCCTCTTATAATGGGAGGTAAAATTTCTCCTTACTACTGTTGTATACTTCAGCTTATTAGATAACACAGTTGCATTTAAGTCTTACGACTTAATATATGTTAAGTTCTTATGTTAAGACTTTGATTCTCACACTAGGTTCAAGTCCTTTAGTATTGGCATATGTAAGAATTAAAATTTAGTTATTATAGTTATATTTTTAAAATATGTGGCCGCCAGGAATCAACAATTCAGGTTGATTCCGTAATAAAATCAGACCCAAGTCAGCATCGGGTTGAGGAGTTTATTTACAATCAGGAAAGTAAGTAGGGATAAAGAGAAGAGGGAGGTTAGAAGTCTAAATAAATGAAGCTGTAAGCCGCAAGGCCCAACAGCCGGATAGGCAGAGTTTAGAATTGGCCAACTAGGCCAAGGAAGCCAGCCTAACTTACCCACGTGACAATACAGAGTGTAATCTGTCTGTGATCTCAGGAGATGCTTCTTCTTCAAGTTCCAAACGGCAACTGCCCCCACAGGAAGTTCACTCACTTACTTAAAGAGAATGTGTCTTTCATCACTTCCTGTGGTCCACCTCTAATTCAAATGGACAAATGGCAGTTTCTACATTGATTTGGACTGCCCAAAGGGCAGTCCCTTATTCTTGATTTGTTACTTATTGTCACGTGTGGGTAACTCGTCTCCCCTCCCCACTAAGGGAGGTGGGAGTGACATCATTAGCACGCCTGGGTTGGGTAGATTTTTGACTATTAATGGGATCGAGCTAATTCTATTACACAATCCCCCCTGATGATCATTGGGTGCCTAGTCACCCCAAGTGATCATGTTACACAAACATCTTCTACCACAAAGGTCCTTCTAACTACAATAGTTAGAGATAAGAGGGAAATGGAAAAGAGAGAAAGCAAAACCAATGTTTTGCTAAGCGCGTTGACAAGAAACCAATTGGGGGCAGTCCCCAATCAGCATAACATGTACAATTAAGGTAACTGTTCAAAAACCCCATTAGTCCATTCATTAGTACCCAAAGTTCGTTCTGGATCACTTGATGCAACCAACCCCATCAGTTCAATCAATTGCAACCCAAAGTTCATTCTGGATCTCTTGATTAAACGTAGGTTCTTCAGGCATCTCTCTGCAAACAGTTCATTCTCTGGATTAAGGAATCAGCAAGTTTCTTTCCCTGAGAATTTTCTCAAACAAAACCAAAAATTAAATCTTGAATATAATAAAAATACGATTAATCTTGGATTTTATAAAAATACAATCCCCCCTGACGTGGGTATTTAAAAAGAAATACCCAGATCAGCTCAATATATACAGTTGAGTCATGGGGTTGTATGAGTAAATTCAAAAGAAAAAAATATAAAAAATCAAATAGAAGAAAATTGAAGCTTTTGAAAAAGAAAGGCATTAAAATCAAAATCAAATATCATAAGTTATGTACATAAAAAATTTTGAAGAAAACAAAATAACAGGCCCTTGTATTAGGGTCCAATCAATTATAATTTCCATCCTACTAGTCTGTAGGATACAATGCAGTAATACTGCACTTACCCATTTGCAGCTAAGACTACAGGAAGTTGCCATTCTATAAGAGAGAAAAAAGGACCAGATTTAAATGCAAGGGAAGCGTCTGTCATTCCCTTTACTCTCAGGAATATATGGGTGAGCCAGATAATAGCCAACCTGTGGTACCTGACTGGCAGTGTAGTTCGGAGAGTCCTACGTCTTAACATATGTTAAGCGTCGCAGCTTCGATTCTTACACTGAGTTCAAGTCCTCAGTGTTGGCGTGGGAGTACCTCAATCCCACCTGTATATGTATGATCTCTTTATCCTCGTGCTCCTTGGCACTGTGCAGATGTTCTCAGAAATCCCATTGGATTTGTCGGTCGGTCTTCATGACCTTGTGCTTTCCTTAGCACCATTAATGGCTCATGTGTTCCCTTCTCCTGGAATTAGACAGAAGCATTAATCACAGTCCCATAACATTTAACAATGTATGGCAAGTTCTTGGAGTCTGAACCTTGTGAGTAAGCATTAATATTACAGTAATTATATATATTAAAATTATAGCATTGCAAAAAATGAAAAAAATTAAGTGATTATATGTACTCAAGTACAAGGAAATGAGAAAAAAGAAAAAAAAATATCAATTATTCAATTAAAGATATTAGGAAATCAATAAGAAATTAGAATAAAATCAGGGAAAGAATCAAGACAAACCAATGATTCCAAATTAACATCCATGAGTCCATGAACTGTTATCTCCAATGCAGGTAACAGGAAACAGTCAATCAGGTTCAATAGAAGATGCCCTCTTTACATGTGAGCAATGAATCCAAGAGTCCTTTTCTCCGATCTTTATAGCTGTTGGGGTGGTTATTAAAATTTCAAACGGCCCATCCCACGAAGGCTGGGTTGCCCCAGTGCGCTGGAAGTTCTTTATATACACTTTGTCTCCTGGATTCAGGTCGTGAAGTGAAAAGTCTATTGGTCCTGCTTGTACTGCAGTTCCAGATTCATGGAGTTCACACAGTCTGTGTTGCAATTCCTGTATATAGGAAGCAATAGAAGTATCTCCTCCTAATAGTGATGTATATGCAGGAGAAAAGGGTTTAGCCTGTATAGGAGGATGTCCAAAAAGCATCTCATATGGTGAGATGTGTAGATCTCCCCTAGGTCTGCTTCTAAGATAAAATAGAGCTAGAGGGAGAATTTCAGGCCATTTTAGATGTGTCTCAGTACATAATTTGCCAATCATGGTTTTAAGTTCTCTGTTCATCCGTTCAACTTGGCCTGAGCTCTGGGGGTGATATGGTACATGGAATTTTGGAGTTATCCCCAGGCATGAATATATTTCAGATAAAACTGAATCAGTAAAGTGACTCCCTCTGTCCGAGTCAATACGTGCAGGCAGACCAAAACGAGGAATAATTTCTTTTAAAAGCACCTTGGCAACAAAGGCTGACGTGGCTCGGGCAGTAGGAAATGCTTCCGGCCACCTGGTCAGTTGATCCACTATGACCAGACAGAATTTATATTGTCCAGCCTTTGGCATTGTTATGAAATCAATTTGTAGGTGCTCAAAAGGTGTGTAAGCCAATGGACGCCCACCAAAAGCCTTGCCACGAAAGGCGTGTTGGTTATATGCTTGGCAAGTAGGGCAAGCTGCACACACTTTAGAGGCTATAGTGGTTATGCCAGGAGCTATCCATACTCTCTTAACAGAGTCCACGATGCCCTGGGTACCAAAATGACCATTTTTATGAATAGATTGGCAAATTTGGCGATAAAAGTGTCTAGGGAGCAGGGGTTTTCCTTCAGAGGACACCCATACTCCATTTATCTGTTTGGCTTTAAATTTCTGCTTCCATTTTGTTATTTCCTTCTCATCATAGGAAAGTGATAAATTTAAGTCATCAGTGGTTGTTAATGTTAAAATTAGTTCAGGCCCTTCTATTGCTGCTAGCTTTGCAGCAATATCTGCCCGATTATTTCCCTTAGAGACAGGGTCAGTGCCACCTGTATGAGCAGAGCAGTGAACTACAGCTAGGGCTTTAGGTAGCTGGAGAGCAGAAAGAACTTCATTAATAATTTTTGCATTAGCTATAGATTTTCCAGCTGAGGTTAAAAATCCTCTCTGGAGCCATAACATACCTACTGCATGACATATTCCAAATGCATATCGAGAATCCGTATAAATTGTAGCCTTTTTATCTTTGGCAATTATACATGCATGTTTTAGAGCCATGAGTTCTGCGGCTTGAGCACTTAGATTTGAGGGCAGTGAAGCTGACCATACAGTGTTAAATTCTGTAACTACAGCAGCTCCAGTGTAGCGTATGCCATCTCTCATAAATGAAGAGCCATCAGTAAATAAAACTAGATCAGGATTCTCTAAAGGAGTGTCCAGGAGATCGTCTCGAGGCTTTTCAGCCATGGACACTAGTGTTTCACAATTATGTAAAGGTTCTTCCGAAACTGGTAAATCTGGAAGTAAGGTGGCTGGGTTAAGGGTTGTACAACGTTTTAAAGTAATATTTTCATTATTTAGCAAGGTTATTTCATACCTTGTAATTCTCTGATCAGAAAATGCCTGTGTTCTATGTCTTAGCAGTAATGCTTCCACTTCATGTGGGCACATAATTGTTAATGGGCATCCCACTACTAGATCAACAGTTTTTGTCACTAACAGAGCTGTGGCAGCTACACCTCTAAGGCATGGTGGTGCACCTGCAGCTATAGGATCTAGCTGAGCTGAATAATAAGCAATTGGACGCTGGTATGGTCCCAAAGTTTGGGTTAAAACACCTGAAGCTACTCCTCTACGCTCATGTATATATAAAGTAAATGGTTTGTTATAATCTGGGATGCCTAGAGCAGGAGCAGACAGAATAGCCTGTTTTAAATTCGATAGAGCTAACTTGTGTTCTGGCTCTAATTTAAGTGGTTCAGGGACTGAATCTTTTGTTAATGCTATAAGGGGTTTAGTAATTTCCCCATAGCAAGGGATCCATTGTCTGCAGAAACCTGTTGCTCCTAGGATTGCTCTTAAGTGTTTTTTAGTGGTAGGATTGCTCAATTTTTGAATATTTTCAATGCGCTTAGGGGATATATGTCGTGCACCAGTTGTCAAGATGAACCCCAAATATTCCACTCTGGGGAGACACCACTGCACTTTTTCTTTTGCTATTTTATGTCCTCTTTTATGTAACTCTAAAAGAAGGTGTTTACTATCTTCTTGGCATGTTTCAGCATCAGGTGAAGCCAGGAGCAAGTCATCTACATATTTAATCAATTTACTATTTTTAAATATTATATTTTCTGTATCTTGGCTCAAAATCTGTGCAAAAATACACGGGCTCTCGCAGAAACCTTGGGGAAGACGGGCCCAGGACCACTGAGAATTATTCCAGGTAAAGGCAAATATATGTCTGGAATTCTCATGAATGGGAATTGAGAAAAAGGCTGAGCACAGGTCCACGACCGTAAAGTAAGTGGCTGTGCTGGGAATAGAAGAAATAATTGTGTTTGGGTTTGAAACCACTTGGTGTCTCTTTATAACATGATTGTTTATAGCTCTTAGATCCTGAACAAATCTATATTGGGGTTTTCCATCTGGGCCTAATTTCGGCTTCTTGACAGGTAAAATAGGTGTATTATATTCTGACTTGCACGGGATTATTATTCCTTGCTCAATTAGTGAATTTATCACTGGGGTAATTCCCTCAATGGCTTCTTTTGATAAGGGGTACTGAGGAATGGAGGGAGCTGGTCCTCCTTTTGTTCTAATCTGAACAGGTACAGCTGATTTAAGTAGGCCTACATCAGTAGAAGATGTAGCCCATAGAGACTCTGGAATATCATCTGGGATTTTAAAAATGGGAGGCTCTTTTACTTCCTGCTCTTCTGAAAGAAGTACAGGGAGTAGGTTTAAAGAGTCCTCTGGCAATTCCAGTGACATAGAACCATCTGGATTGCAAATTATTGTGGCTCTAAGTTTACATAATAGATCCCTTCCCAGTAAATTTGTGGGGGATCCAGGCATTAAAAGAAAGGAGTGTTCTATTGATAAAGGTCCAAGGCTTACCATACGAGGAGAAAGTTCTGGGACCTTTTGAGATATTCCTGATACCCCTACTACGTTTAGAGAGCCAATAGAATTACAGTTTACATCTGGTTTGCTCACCAGTACTGATCTTGAAGCCCCAGTATCTAATAAACAACCATAACATGAATTACCCACTTTTAGGGTTACATAAGGTTCCTTACTATTTGGGGGGGAATGTATAGGGATAATAGGCATTAGAACATCATGGTCAGGAAAGTCAAAAGTTTCCCTTTCTGATTCCAAAGCCGTCCCTCCCCCCACGCACCTTCATAAAGATGCTTGGGCTCCATGGGCACCCCCCTGAGGGGCATTAGCACCCTGATTAGTTCGGGGGCGAGCTCCACTTGAGATATACTGTTGTGGGGTCATTTGGTATGAGCTATCATCATCCCGAGGTTTATTTTTAGCATTTCTATCATGCCTAAAATTGCTATTCCTGGAATCATCATCATTATTATTGCTATTTCTGTTTCTGTTATTCCTATAGTTATCTGTTGGCTGTGTATTATTCTCGAATAGTCTTAAAAAAGTCCTACAATCCCTCATTTTCAACAACCCTACTTGAATTGGTATGGTCTCTTTTGACCCTGTGCTCCAGGGCACTATATGTTGGCTCTGTTGTTCCCTTCTTCTGGGATCAGACAGAATCATTAATCATAGTCTTATAATATTTAATAATAAATGACAGGTTGCCATAGTCTAAGGTTTTGTGAGTATGCATTAATATTAGAACAAATATGTTTAAACTTATATTACACCAGAATCAAAAAGTAATATTGATTATACGTACCTTAAGTACAAGGAATTTTTTTAAAAAGCAGGAAAAATCAAATGTTCTAAAAAAGTAAAAGGCAATAGCAAAACAAAATTTCAAGAATTCAATGTGTTACCAAAATGGCATCTACTTTTTTATGGATTATTATCTCCAATGAATGTGACATTTGAAAAAATCTATGAACTCATGAATACTTGTCACAAGTTCTACAGATATAGCAAATCTTTCAACCTTGGCTGAGATATTTTTAAACATTTATTAATATTCATATTTAACATGGTTACATGATTCATGCTCCTACTTTTCCCTTCACCCCCTGAACTCCCCCCACCCATGGCCAATGCACATTTCCACTGGTTTTAACATGTGTCCTTGATCAAGACCTATTTCCAAATTGTTGTTAGTTGCATTGGTGTGGTAGTTTCAAGTCTACATCCCCATTCATGTCCATCCCGCCCCATGTGTTCAAGCAATTGTTTTTCTTATATGTTTCCTCTCCTGCAGTTCGTCCTCTGAATGTGGGTAGCATTCTTTACCATAAATCCCTCAGAGCTGTCTTGTGTCATTGCAGTGCTGCTGGTACAGGAGCCCATTACATTTGATTTTACTATAGTATATGAGTCTCTGTGTACAATGTTCTTCTGGCTCTGCTCCTTTCACTCTGCATCACTTCCTGGAGGTCTCTCCAATTTGCATGGAATTCCTGCAGTTTATTATTCCCTTTAGCACAATAGTATTCCATCACCTGCATATACCACAATTTGTTCAGCCATTCCCCAATTGAAGGACATCCCCTCATTTTCCAGTTTTTTGCCACTACAAAAAGCGCAGCTATAAATATTTTCGTACAAGTCTGTTTATCTATGATCTCTTTGGGGTACAAACCCAGCAATGGTATGGCTGGATCAAAGGGCAGGCAGTCTTTTATAGCCGTTGGGGCATAGTTCCAAATTGCCAGCCAGAATGGTTGGATCAGTTCACAACTCCACCAGCAATGCATTAATGTCCCAATTTTGCCACATCCCCTCCAACATTCATTACTCTCCCCTTCTTTCATTTTAGCCAATCTGCTAGGTGTGAGGTGATACCTCAGAGTTGTTTTGATTTGCATTTCTCTAATTATTAGAGATTTGGAACACTTTCTCATGTGCTTATTGATACTTTTGATTTCTTTATGTGAAAATTGCCTATTCATGTCTCTTGCCCATTTTTCAATTGGGGAATGGCTTCATTTTTTATACAATTGATTTAGCCCCTTGTATATTTGAGTAATTAGATCCCTGTCAGTGGTTTTTGTTATAAAGATTTTTTCCCAATTTGTTGTTTCCCTTCTGATTTTGACTACATTGATTTTGTTTGTACAAAAGCTTTTTAGTTTAATATAATCAAAACCATTTAATTTACATTTTGTAATTTTCTCTAACTCTTGCTTGGTTTTAAAATCTTTCCTTTCTCAGAGATCTGACAAGTATACTATTCTGTGTTCACTTAACTTATTTATAGTTTCCCTCTTTATATTCAAGTCATTCACCCATTCTGAATTTATCTTGGTGTAGGGTGTGAGATGTTGATCTAACCCTAATCTCTCCCATATTGTTTTCCAAATTTCCCAGCAGTTTTTGTCAAATAGTGGATTTTTGTCCCAAAATTTGGGCTCTTTGGGTTTATTATACACTGTCTTGCTGATGTCATTTACCCCAAGTCTATTCCACTGATCCTCCCTTCTGTCTCTTAGCCAGTACCATATTGTTTTGATGACTGCTGCTTTATAGTATAGTTTAATATCTGGTACTGCTAGGCACCCTTCCTTCACATTTTTTTTCATTATTTCCCTTGATATTCTTGACCTTTTGTTATTCCAAATGAAATTTGTTACAGTTTTTCCTAATTCAGTAAAGAAGTTTTTTGGTAGTTTGATAAGTATGGTGCTAAATAGGTGAATTAATTTGGGTAGAATTGTCATTTTTATTATGTTAGCTCGTCCTACCCACAAGCAATCAATGGCTTTCCAATTGTTTAGATCCAGTTTTATTTGTTTGGAAAGTGTTTTGTAGTTGTTTTCATATAATTGCTGTGTTTGTTTTGGTAGATAGATTCCTAAGTATTTTATATTGTCTAGGGTGATTTTAAATGGTGTTTCTCTTTCTACCTCTTGCTGCTCTAATATGTTGGAAATATATAGAAATGCTGATGATTTATGTGCATTTATTTTTATCCTGCAACTTTGCTAAAGTTGTTGATTATTTCTACAAGCTTCTTAGTTGATTCTCTAGGATTTTTTAAGTAGACCATCATATCATCTGCAAAGAGTGATAGCTTAGTCTCCTCATTGCCTATTTTGATACCTTCAATTTCTTTTTCTTCTCTAATTGCTACTGCTAGTGTTTCTAGTACTATGTTGAATAATAGACGTGATAATGGGCATCCTTTTTTCACTCCTGATCTTATTGGGAAGGCTTCTAATTTATCCCCATTGCATATGGTGCTTGTTGATGGTTTTAGGTATATACTGTTTATTATTTTTAGACAGGTCCTTCTATTCCTATACTTTTCAGTGTTTTCAATAGGAATGGATGCTGTATTTTGTCAAAGGCTTTTTCAGCATCTATTGAGATAATTATGTGATTTTTGTTTGTTAGACTGTTGATATGGTCAATTATGTGGATGGTTTTCTAATGTTGAACCATCCTTGCATTCCTGGTATAAATCCCACCTGATCATGGTGGATGATCTTCTTAATTACTTGCTGGAGTCTCTTTGCTAGTATTCTATTTAAGATTTTTGCATCTATGTTCATTAGGGAGATTGGTCTGTAGTTTTCTTTCTCTGTTTTTGATCTCCCTGGCTTTGGAATCAGTACCATATTTGTGTCATAAAAGGAATTTGGTAGGACTCCTTCTTTGCTTATCATTTCAAATAATTTTAAAGTATTGGGATTAGTTGCTCTTTGAATGTCTGATTGAATTCACTTGTGAATCCATCAGGCCCTGGCCATTTTTTCTTAGGGAGTTCTTTGATGGCTTGTTCAATTTCTTTTTCTAATATGAGATTATTTAGGTATTCTATTTCTTCTGCTGTTAATCTAGGCAATTTATATTTTTGTAAATATTCATCCATATCTCCTAAATTGTTATATTTATTGCCATATAATTGGGTGAAATAGTTTTTAATGATTGCCTTAATTTCCCCTCCAATAGAGGTGAGGTCTCCCTTTTCATCTTTGGTTCTGTCAATTTGGTTTTCTTCTTTCCTTTTTTTTATTAGATTGATGAGTACTTTGTCTATTTTATCTGTTTTCTCAAAATACCAGCTTCTAATCTTATTTATTAATTCAATAGTTCTTTTTAACTTCGATTTTATTAATTTCTCCCTTGGTTTGTAGTATTTCTAATTTAGTTTTCATCTGGGGATTTTTAATTTGCTCGCTTTCTAATTTTTTTAGTTGCATGCCCAATTCATTAATCTCTGCCCTCCTTAATTTGTTAATATATGCACTCAAGGATATAAATTTCCCCCTGAGTACTGCCTTGGCTGCATCCACAGAGATTGGTAGGATGTCTCATCATTGTCATTCTCTTCAATTGGCTGAGATATTTTTAAGAAAGTCTTTTACTACCATCATTCCAATGTGGCAGAGGAGCCCAGGAAAAAAAAAACAAACCAAAAACACACCTCTGTACTGTTGATGTAAACCCTTTTTTGGGTCTAAAACGTCACCAGGAATTTAGATCATTCTGGTGAAGTAGAGTAAAATAAAGACTTAAAAAATCTGCAGAAAGGCATTTAGGCTTCCTTCGAGATGCTCCCTCTTGGGAGCCATCCAGGGATACCATGCCCTAGGAACATCTTCCCAGCTCCTCTGGTATGAGACTATTCTATATCTCATCCATTACATTTTATAAATGTGGAGGTGGGGACTATGTAATAATCACTTCAGCTACTAAATGAACCTTTACCTCTTGTTACGAAGAACTCAGAGGCAGGCAAATGATCAGAGGTGGTTAATGCTACTAAATATCTAAAAATTATTTCTGAAGGCCCCTTGAAATAATTTGAGATGTTTAGCGCATTAAATTCCCTAAAGATTGTTAATACAGGTTGTAACCAGTTTGATAGAATCCATCCATCATATATGTGACAATTAACAAACAAAATTAAATCTTAAAACAATCAGCAAATACAATATAGATGAAAGGATTGGCACTGTGTTCCAGAGTCCTATTATGGAGTGGAAACAAAACTGAAAAGAATTAATCATTAAGAAAACAATGGAGTCTGAAAAGGCTTATAAAGTCACCTCCAGAATCATTAAATTTCGTTCTCCTCCCCAATATCATTATCCATCTAGACTTGCTTTTGTCACTCCTCTGGGTGTGACATTCCGTCCCTGAGCATAGTGTGAACAAACCCCATATTGGATGAGTTGCAGATTATTCAGACTGTTTGTCAATCTTCTCTTAAATAGAGATAGATAGCCACATATCCTGCTATCATAAGCATACCCAGGAACAGTGTTGTGTATCCACTGTGATATATTCTCTGGGATTATGAGCCAATTTAAATACCAAAGAAACAATGTTGTTCCAGCTTGGGAAATGCTATCAAAAATCATTTTAAATGGTTTTCTTATGATGTTAAAATTTAATTAGATTGCTTGTAATTCTAGTTTTTGTCAGTAGATGGTGCTACTGAGTAGGTTTTGCCTTGGCTAGGGGTTAAAGTCAAGGTGTGAGATTTCACAAGTAAGGGTGTGTTCCCTTTAAGTACTTCACACTTTTTCAGTGTGTCACACTTTGATTTAATTAACTTTTGGGTCCAGGGCTAGGCTAGGAATCTTTTGTCTGAGGGTAAAAATAGGATTAAGTATAGATTAAGTAGCTGCTAAGGGTAAAAGCAGCTAGAATCCATGTGTTTTCTCTTTTGGGCAAAATGCAGCTTTTCTGAGGTAAAAGGAGTTTTTTCAGGAGTAAAACAAGGTAAAAATGGCTAATTTCAATTTTAACAATCACCTTTTCTAAAAACAAAACTGAGCTAAGCTCAATGGCTTTTTTTCCAGTTTTTCAAAAGCTTTTCTCCAGGTGTAGCCCACAGTTAATTAAGAAATGAGCAGCCTGTTTGTTGCCAGTAAGGCAAACTAGCCAGCAGAGAGATATAATCCTTCCCAAAATCTGAAGATCCACGAATACTCTCTCCAGGGTTTTTCCTGGTATGGGAGGGGGTGGTTTGGGAACCAATTTCCCTGGCGGGGTTTTAGGACCTAGCCTCTAAATTTCAAACAACTGTGTGTTATTTTTCTAAGATAAAAAAAAAATGAATTTACCTCTTTCAGCTGTGTTGAGGTTTACAGAGTAAAAGAAGAGGCAAGAAAATATCAGAAGTTTGAGAGTAATGGCACAACCATTCGTGGTCTGCCAAAATGTAAGGGGGGAAAAGGGGTTTTTTGGGTTCAATACATTAAAAGTGGTCTCCAGAGGATTGAACTATTACCAATCCTCAATTAAGAATAATCTCAAATCAAAATTGACTTTTATGGAAGTTTATTTATTTACAATTAGGAAGGTTGAAGGTAGGGAAATTGGGAGAGAGAAACTCTGGCCTGGACCAGGACGAGAAAGAGAGTCAGCCTAATTTATCCACATGGAACAGTCTAAGTCATGAACCAGCAATGCTCCTTCAGGTCCCCTTTACCACACCAGCCTCAGCCTTTCTCCTTCCTCTTTGGAAAGGCTCACATATATGTCACTTCCAGTGCCTTCCCTTAGCCTTCATGTCCAATTACAATAGATGATTTCTCATAGAAATTGTAGGGGGCGGTGCCTCAATTCTGATTGGTTACTCCCTCTAGTACACGTGGGTTAGGACCTCCCAGAATTGGAAGGTGCTCCCACCTTTGTGTAGACTTAATTTAATTATCACAGCATGAAGGAAGACTGAAGAACAGACCAAATTCAGCCTGGTTTATGTAGCAATTGAGTTTCTTAGCAGGCACTTAGAAAATGTTTGTTGAAGGAATGAAGGGATTAGTCATTTCATCAATTTAAAAAGCAAAAGGAAAACCATAAACTATTTCTATAAGAGGAGGTGAAAAATGGGCAAGGCTATGTCTAGGAGGGTAATGACAGTTGTAGATTCGGAAAAGGGCTTTTAAAGTGGAGGGCAGGTCAGCTGGGGTTCTAGCCAAGACCCCCAATATGTAGAAGACTCTTCTGACAGTTGTCCTCTTTTAAGGAGGGAAGGAGAGGAAGAAGGCAACTGCACTGCCATCTCCAGCAGATTGGAGACCTTCTCATTGACACTCTGCTATTCCATGGAGGGCCAGCGCTCAATATTGCCCTCAAACCCCAACCAAAAAACCTTTGCACAGTCAGACTTTTAAGAGACTCCACTCAAAATCTAATCAAATATCAGAAAAACCCTTCTTCAGAGATAGGAAAGAGGCAGAGAGGAGGAGATTTCTAAGACCCACTTCTTACCCTAAATTTGTGCTTTTGTCCATCCTGTCCCTAAGCCTCTGAACAGATTCCCCTTCTGCAATTGCCTCTGACCCTCATTAATTTCTGCTGAAATCCTACTACACCATTTCAACTTCCTTTAAGGCTAACCTCAGGGAGCTGCCTCTTCCAAGAAGCCTGAAAGGCTGTATGAAAAGGATCTCCCCTTTGCTCAGAGTTGTCATGAGGATTAAAAGAGATACTTAAAATCCTCTAGAAACGTCATTATTGAGCACCCCCCCTTTTACTTTTGTTCTAGGATCTTTTCTTTTTTTCAACCAGATCTATGATTTGCCCAGGATTTCCCTCTATTGGTCCATACCAGCACATATTCTACAATTTACAATCCTAGAGAGTTGTCTAGGATCACAGAGATATTCAGTCACTTCCTTAGTGTCATCCTGTCCCTCTGTGTCAGAGGCAGGACTTCGACCCATGTGGCCAGTACTCTATTTGCCATGAAGACCCTCTCTGGGATCATAAAGGTGGCGGGATCTTAGAAACATCTAGTCCAACCCCTTCATTTTTACAGAGAGGGAAACTGAGGCCTAGAGAGGTTAAAGGACTGGCCCAAGGTCACAAAGTACAAAACAGAGCTAGGATTCAAATCTAGGTCCTCTGACTTTAGACTCGATGCTTTTTCCATCACGCTGTGGTTCTATTTTCAAGGAATATGTAGGGTCACATGGAACATAATGGGACATGGATTTAGAATCTGGAGACCTGGATTCAAATCTCTCCTGACAATTTCTCATTTTGTGGTTATAGACAAGCTATTAAATCTACAGTCTTAGTTTCCTAATCTATAAAATAGTTATTCAGTCTTGTATCCCCTTATAACAAAGGGTTGCAGAAGAAAATCTTTGTAGAGCTTAAGGCAATTTAAATGAATTTTGCGGGGGGATGATTTGTGCTTAAGTTTTAGTTTCCTGGTTAGACTGGGACCTCTTGGAAGGCAGGGTTACCATGTGACTTAAATCTTCCATGGCCCTGCTGGCCTACAGCAGGTATTTACAAAGGTTTGCTGAATAGACTTCTGTAAAGCAGGTGGCAGAATTATCCCTCTCCAGCTAGAAGGGACCTCAGGCACCTCTATTCTAGCTCCATCATCTTAGAGGAAAGAAACTGAGGTCAAGGGAAACAAGAGCATACAGGCAATAAGTATCATAGTCAAGATTTGAATCCAGGTCCTCTGACTTCAGAGCCTTCTAAATTATTGAGTCCATAAATTCTTAACCTTTTTTATGTCAATAATAATAGCCAGCATTTCTATAGGGGGCAGTTAGATGAAGTAGTGGATAGCACACTGGGTTTGGAATCAGGAAGACACAGCTTCTCAGATACTAACTGAGTGATTCTGGACAAGTCATTTAACCCTGTTTGCCTCAGTTTCCTAATCTGTCAAGTGAGCTTGAGAAGGAAATGGCAAACCACCCCAGTATCTTTGCCAAGAAAACGCCAAAAGAAGTCATGGAGAATTTGGACATAACTGAAAAACAACTGATCACCACCACCAAAAACATTTATATTGCCATTTACTATGTGCCAAGCACTGTGCTAAATGCTTTACAATTATCATCTTATTTGATCCTGACATCAGCCCTGGGAGGTAGGTGCTCTAATTATCCTCCTTTTACAGTTGGGGAAACTGAGGCAAACAGAATTTAAGTGATTTGCCTATGGTCATATAGGTAGTAAGTGTTTGAGGACAGATTTGAACTCAGGTCTTCCTGACTCTAGGCCCATTGATCTATCCACTGTACCACCCCTTTTGGCTGTCTGGAAAAACCTATGGTCCCTTTCTCATAAGAATGTAGATTGCTCACATTCATAGTTGAATGAAATACAGTTAAATTAGTGAAAAGAATGATATAAATTTTTCCCCTGAGTTCACTGCACCCTGGCAAATCTATTCTAGTATCCCTTCAAGGTCTGGGGCTTCAAGTTAAGAAACTTTCATCTTGTCTAATTCCTTCATTTTACAGGGCAAGTTGAAGGGGAAACCAAAGCCTTGAGGACTGAAATGATTTGTCTAAGGCCATACAGGTAGTCAGTGTAGGAGACAGATTTGAATTCACATCCTTTGACTCCAAAGCCTCACTTCAAATTTGGTGCTCTTTCCACAACATTCCAATACTTCTCTTATTCAATTAGTGATTCCTGATGGAGCTCATCCTTTATAATAAACACCTAGCACAGTGCAATGGGCACACAGGGGCTTAATAAAGTCTTTTTGAAGATGACAAAAAACAGAGCTCACCAGGACAGCCTCATTAAGATCCAGGGGGCCTGTTAAGCGGGCTTAAAGTCTTTTTTTTTCTTCCTTCCTTCAAGGAGCTGAGGACAAAAGGCCATGTACTGCCCTATGGATAACACTGGAATAGAATGGAAACTCATTTATTTAGTGATTACGATGTGCCAGGCATCATGCTAGAAGATAGATGGGAGAAGAACAGGATGGGTTCTGACTACAAGAAACTTCTATTCGAAGACAACACATGTAGGGGAGTGGTAGCCAAGGAGGTGGGTTTGGGTAGTCACTGATGTCACCACTGTTTTAGAGCAGAGAAGGAAAAGAGAGGAGCGAGCTCCTGGTACTTATCCAGCCCTAACCTCTGTGCCGCCCTTTAGTCTCGCATCTCCCACTGTCGGTTAGACACTTCAAACTGGATATCCCAGAGACATCTTCAATCCCCAGACCCCAAGCCTTTCTCTCTTCTTAATTCCTCCATTATTATCGAGAACAACACCATCTTCCCAGGCCCCCAAGCCTTTTTTAAGATTTCAAATAAATTTTTATTTATTTGTATATAAANCAGGCCCCCAAGCCTTTTTTAAGATTTCAAATAAATTTTTATTTATTTGTATATAAAGTGTATATAATATAATATTAATAAAATAATATAAATTGTATATAAATTATTACATTGATAATACATATTATAGTTGATAACAGACTTCCTTTATTTGTATGTTAATTCTAGAACACTCCAGAGTGACACTGGCTCTGATGGAAAGGAATTTCTCCTTTATTGGCTTCTCCAATCTTTTGGGATGATAAGATCCAGGTGTCATCCTCGACTCATCTCTCATTCTCCCATATCCAATCTGTTGTCAGGGCTTATCAATTTCAACATCTCTCAAATACACCTCCTTTTCCTCTCTGTCTCTGCCACCAACCTGGTACAAGCTCTCTCTCATCACTTCATGGATGTACTATTACAATAGCCTCTTGGATAGTTCCCAGTCCAGTTCATTACCTTCATTTGTATATCAAAATGATCATTTTAAGGCCCAGCTCTGATTATGCAGCCCCCTACTCAGCAAATTCCAGTGGTTCCTGATCACCTTCAAGACCAAATATAAAATCTATTTGTCATTAGAAAACCTTCATAACCTGCTCCCACTGTCATTTCCAGTCCTATCACACCTTATTACAGCCTTTCCCCACGCCTTCCCTGCAGTCACTGACCTCTTGGCATTTCCTTGAACAAAACACTCCATCTCTAAACTACAGGTATTTTCACTGGTGGCCTCCCTCCATGCCTGGAATTCTTTCCTTCCTCATCTCCCACATCCTGGCTTCCTTTAAATCTTAGTTAAAATCTCACTTTCCTCATCCCTCTTAATTCAAGTGCCTTCCCTCTGTTGATTATTTCCAGTCTCTCCTGTCTATAGCTTGTTTGTACATGGTTGCTTGTGTGTTTTTTCCTCCATTAAATTGGGAGCTTCTTGAGGGCAGGGATTATCTCTTGCCTTTCTTTGAGTTTCCATCAGTATCACAGTGCCTGGTACATAGTACCCAATGACGGGAATAGCACAGGTCCTCGACCCTCGATGGTCGAGTAACTCCCCCTGTGTAGCCTAAGACAGGGGCCGTCGCTGCGAATATCATCTATGGATCAACTGGGAAACATAAGGTGCTTTGAGAAATATGGTATAGACTTGGAGGAAACAACGGTCAAAAGGAGTGCATTTAGTTATTATGCCCTTCATTTAAAAAATAAAGAAAGGGGGAATTGTTAGGAGCCAAGACTATAAAATAAAAATAGTAACTCTTCAAGGAGAAGGATATGGATCATGAGCCCCGTTCGGGCAAGGAGATAATTGCAAAAACCTCCTCCAAATAACAGCATGTTCTTTTCCGCGTTCCTTCCTTGTAACATCTAGTCCTTTTCTCTCATCATCCCGAACGCCAGCCCCCTCACTCTGAACATATATATTCTTGCCCTGTACCAGCAATAAACGAGCCTTGCTCCATTAGACTCCCTTGTCTTCTTGAGTGCTTGGTCTCCCCTCTTTTCCCCTATGGTCTTTCAGGTGGCTGTTTCACGGACCCCACTGTTGTATCCGGCTGGTTCCGGACACATAGTAAGCCTTAATCACTGTTTCTTGACTAACTGTAATATCATATCAGTGGAAATGAAAGCCAAGACTGGGTCCAGGTTACCTAGGATGAATGCTCAAGATGAGAAGCTCAGTGAGTCCGAATGCGGACTGAAACATATCATTCTTCACTTTATTTCCTCTGTGACTTTTTCTTTAGTGTAAGTAATCTGTGCCTTGTTTCACAAAATGATAAACATGGAAATATGTGTCATAGGATAATATATGTGCAACCTATATCCTAGTACCTGCCTTCTTGGGGAGAGGAGAAAGGGAAGGAGAGAATATGAATTGCAAAATGTCAGAAAACAAATATTTAAAATTGTATCTACATGTAAAGAAAGAAGTCCAGAGTGCCAGAGCTCTGAGTGCCTTGGGACCAAGGGGCAGTCATGGTTACCTGAAGATGCCACTGGAGGAAGATACCTGGCACTTAAAAAAACACAAACAAACAAACAATAAAATTCTACAATGCTATGCCAGCCTGAAAATAAATACATTTTTTCTTTTCCTTTCTTTTTGGATAATCAAAGAAAAGGTGTTTAAATCCAGAATGAAATTCCCACTTCCCTAGAGGACAATCATCTTTCTGAAGAGAAGCAGACTGGAGGCCAGTTGGGATGCCTTGGGCATGACTCTTTCTTTCCCAAGGCCTGATTCCCAATTGAAAAGTGGATAAAGAGTCAGGCTCAGAGTCAGGAAGCCATGGTTTAAATTCTGCTTCAGACATATATTTTCTATGGGAACCTGGGTGAGTCCTATAACCCCTAAGGGCTAAAAGAAACTATCTAAGTCTATACATTTCAGACAAAATGACTACTTGCATGAGTAGAAGGTATTTTTCTCACCCAGGAGTTCCCCATCCTTGTTAAGGTATGCAGTGACCTTCCTAAATGTTTTATCATTTGCCTCTAGATTCATTATTGTACCCATTTTATAAGTGAAGAAACTGAGCCTGGGAGGAAGAGGAGTGGCTTGTCTATCAAGGGTCACACAACTGGTGAGTGTCAGAGGTAGGATTTTGAACTCAGATCTTTCTAATTCCCAGTACAGTTCTCTCTCATCTATATCATGCTACCCCGTTTCTGGAAAATGGGGAGGGGCTGGACTCATCATATGTTGGCACGCTTTTTAGGAGCTGCTTTTTGTAATTCTGAGTTCGATCTTGGTTTTGACCTTGTTGCTGTAGATGCTGGGAGAGCAGGGGCCATGTGCTTCTCTATACCTTGGCTAAGATCCTATTTAGCAGCAACCACACTAGATAATAGAAGCAGGCTTTGAAAGCAAAGGGAGCCATGGGAAAAGTTTGAGGAAAAGAGTTGCATGGCCAGGCCTATGTGTCTATGTCCTACAAGTGTTTATAAAAATACTGATTATCTAACGGAATCTCGCACTACAAAAAGCTTCATTCCACCCAAGGGTGAGCTGAAGGAACTTTGAATGGAGAAGAGAAGGCTCAAGGACAACAAGATAGCTGCATTGGAATATTATTTGAAATGCTTCCATGTGAAAATTCACATGGAAGAAGGATCAGCCTCATTCTTGGGACTTGGCTCCAGAGGACAGACCAAGAATGATGGGTGGCAAGTTTAAGTCTGCTTCCAGGAGAAACTTCCTAACATGTGCAGCTATCTCAAAGTGGAATGGGCCATCTGGCGAAGTAGTAGCTTCTCTGTCCCTCTTTATTCTAACAGATCACTTCAGCCCTAGAATTCACACCTTATCTGTACCCTCTGCCTGCAAATGCCCCTTTTTATTGATTGTGGCAGTGGAGGGCTCCTCCCAGAATCTCCATAAGAAGGACTCTTTATTTCCCACATAGCTGTTCCCATCTGGATGTTTCCATGATGCCAATAAGGTGGGCATCATTTCCTCCTCCTCATTTCTTTCAGCTTCCTGTTATCTGTTGCCTTCCTCATTGGCATATCCCTTGAGGGCACAGACTGTCATTCTGCTTATATTTGTATTACCAGAATTTACCCTGTTGTCTGCAAGGGTTTAATAAATGCTTGCTGATTAACTGACTGACTGTCCTTAGAGATCTTCAAGCCAAGGTGAGGCATCCCCTTGTTAGGTGTCCTATAGAGTTGAGGGGTGCTCTCAGGTGCTCCCCTGGGACTCAAGGGCCCTTAGATCTGAACCATTTCAGAGATTCTGCTGTTGGGAAGCTGGGAAGAAATCCAACCCCATTCACATGGTGACCCTTTAGATAACCCTCCAGGCTTACATGATGTTTGAATTCACTTACTATTGGCAAAACACAACTGTGAGTAAAAAGAGACTTTCAAAAGCTTATTTTAAAAATCCTTGTATGGTGTTTTGGACATCAAATAGCTCTTTAAACCACCACAGGATGGTCAGGATTTAAGTAGAAATGATTCCTGAACATATGGCTTGCATTTCCCTGGAATTCCTCCTGGTCTTAAAAGTGAAAGGAAAGGAATCAGGAAGGAAATCGGGTACTCCACAAATCATTTTTAAAAGCAAAAAGTAGTTCCTTGCCAGGGAGTTGTAAGCATTCAACCACCAGGTCTAAGGCTTCTGCGAGACTCGGGTAGCTCAGGTGGCTGCTTGGGCAGACTCTGTGGTAGTGAGAGGGCAACCTTCTCGATGGGAATTTTCATCGAAACTTAAATGGCCAACTCATGAGAAGAGACTGGAGGAGAGAATCGTGGTCCAGGCTTTTCCCATAAGGACCAGATAGTGCCAGAACTGGGAGGGTCCTTAGAACAGGGAATATCCCAGTTGGAGGGGCCTTAGAATAAGGAATGTCAGAATTGGCAGGGCCTTAGAACACAGTGTCAGACCTGGGAGACTCCTTAGCAAACTCTTTCATTTTATAGAGACGGGGAAACTACAGCCCACTGAGGGGAAAGGAATGACACAAGATCATACAACCTCACTACCAAAATGAAGACTAGAATGTGAGAGCTAGTAGGGACTTCCTTGCTTTTGTATAGTCTAGTTCTTGTACCTAGAATGTTCTCTCTCATTGCCTTGGCCTCTTGGAATCCCTGACATTCTACTAGACTCAATTCTAAGACCATCCATTGGACCCAACCTCTCTTGGTAGTTCTGGGTTCTAGCATTTTTCTCTCTAAGGTTACTTTCTTTCCTTCATGTACCTGTTTAGATGATGTGAGCTCTGAGGGTGCTTACCTCAATCTCTACTCTCACAGATGAGTTGCAGGTCCTGGAACAAGGCTACACTTCACCCTTAAGATTCTAGGAATATCCCTGAGGGATTTGGGAGTTCTCACAGGTCCACAATAGTGCTTTTTCGCCCTTCCATGCCATCCCCCTAAGATTACTGGTTGAGAACATTTCAGTCAGCCAGTCTTAATAGGCTTTAAGAAAGAGTATTCATTAAGGTTGTATAGTAAAGGCAGCTGGTACCAAATACTCCCCCAAAAGTATATATAGAGTTCAAGCTTAGAGAGAATAAGTGGCCAAAGGGTAAGTCCCAGCTCCTACATACTCCAAACCCTCTTCTCTCCTTCATGGGATGTTCAATAAATCCTCCTTAAGCATGGGGAATCTTTGCCCAATTTGCCCTTGGCTCTGATGTAGACATCCCCAACAACCATGGCAGGTCCAGGGAGATGATGCCAGGACAGTGATGAGAAGATGGAGAGACCAATATCATTCAGACCCTTTGAAGCTCACAGGGTCCCCAGCCAAAGGACGGGTGGTTCAAAGGAGGGATGGGTGAGAGTGACCAAAGCTGAGGCTTCTCCTCCCCTAAAGGGTCTCCCTTCCCCCTCACGAAGTTCTTCCTCAAGACGTTCACAGGAAAGTCCTACTTGCTCCAACCTCTCCAATCTTAATTCTTTCACATCAGACTCGGGTGTGACAAAGTCCATCAACCAAATAAACTTCCTGTTAGCTGTCATCTCACTTCATCGAATGGCTTTCAAAGGCTTTTCACATTAAGTCTAAGACCTATGACTGAATGGGTATCTTACCATTTATTTTATGTTATTTTTTAAAATCCTTACCTTCCATCTTAGAATTGATGCTAAGTATCAGTTCCAAGGCAGAAGAGTGGTAAGGACTAGGCAAGTGGAATTAAGTGATTTGCCTCTGGTCATATAGTTGGGAAATGTCTGAGGCCAAATTTGAACCAAACCCTCCCATGTTTAGGTCTGGCCCTTAATCCACTGAGTCACATATCTGCTCCTTTATCACTTATTTTAAGTGGGGTAAAGTTGAATAAATCAATCCCCTGCCTTCTTACATACACACAGATCCATGTGTATATGCATAGGTATATGTGTACTTACACACATATCTATTGTCTGACTCCTTAGAATGTAAACTCCCTGAGGGCAGGAACCATTTTTGCTTATTCTTTATGTCCATAGTGTTAAGCAAGTGCTTATTGTTGAATTGATTCATTAGATTACAAGGGATTTTATAAAAGAAAATGTCAGAATGAGAACAGATCTTAGAATATAGACTGTCAAATGGAATGGACCTTAGAAAATGTAATTTTAGAACTAAAGGGGTCTTTAGAACTTTTTAGAACTAAAAAGGGGTCTTTTTTTAAAAACCCTTACCTTCTGTCTTTGAATCAATACTAATAGGGAACTCAGCCATGAGTGAGAAAAAAAATTCTCAAAATCAAGTGGCTAGGAGTAGTGAGGTGGCTCAATGAATTTAGAGCCAAGACTAGAGTTGGGAGGTCCTAGTTCAAATCTGACTTCAGATACATTCTAGCTGTGTGCTCCTGGTTTAGTTACTTAATCCCCATTTCTTAGCCCTTACCACTCTTCTGCCTGGGATCCAATATACAGTACTGATTCTAAGATGAAAGGTAAGGGTTTAAAGAAAAATAAAGTGTTCTCTAAAGGGGACCAAAAATGACAAGTGGCATTCTGGATGTTCTTCTAAAGATCCTTCCAGCTCTGACACTTTCTGTTCTATGTTGCCACCCAGTTCTGACATTTTCTATTTCCGGATTCCTGTTCAGTCTGACATTCTATGTTCTCAGGTTCTTTCCATATTTGATATTCTGTGTTCTAAGGTTCCTTCCAGCTCTGAAATTCTACTTTTAAGGGCTCTCCCAGATGTGAAAGTTAAAATTCTAAGATCCTTCCTAGTTCTGCTATTTTAGGCTTAAAGGTCTCTCCCAGCTTTGACAGTCTCTGTTCTAAGATTCCCCCTCCTAGATTTGATAGTCTGTATTCTCAAGGCACTCCTTGTTCCGACATTCTATACTCCATGGCCCCTTTCAGCTCTGACCCTCTCTGCCCTACGATTCTTCTCAAGACTTCATGGTACAAGGGAAGAAATACTGGCTCAAGTCAGATGGTCTGGTTTTAAATCTCACTTCTGTTACTTACTACCTATGTGACTTTAGATAAGACCTTTTAACTTCTGTGGTCAGGTTCCTTCTCTGTAAAATGAAAGAATGAGACGAGGTGGCCTCTGAGGTACTTCTTGGTTCTAAATCCATAACCTTGTTCTCAAGTCTACAATGGGCAGATTCATCACCACCAACACATATGGCTTCCCTGGGCTTAGACATGCATCAGTTTCTTCCTAGCTGGGCTCCCAGGGCATCCCTTGTGCTCCATAAACAGCACGTGACCACATGATTTATCACAGAATCACCCTGGCTGGCCACGAAGGTCCCTCCCAACTCGGAAAATCTGATCCCATGCCTGCTCCAAGGATAGTTTCCAGCTAATCATTCATTGCTTTGAGGGTTTAATCATTTGTCCACAATTGTCTTTTTATTGGATGTCTGTTACCCAATGCCATCTGCAAATCCTTATCACAGCAATGGCCATGGGATCACCAAGCATTGGAATTTAGAGCTCCAACAAACCTAAACTATTAGCAAATTGAACTCTTTTTCCCCCAGAAGTAGAAACCAAACCTCAGAGGGATGGGATGATTTGCTACACATCATACAGGAAGTACAGAACTCATCTCTGGACTCCCAATCCTGGCCTCTCTCCCTATATCGAATTGAATTTTATTAGCTTGAGGAAAACACTTGAGGAAGACTGAACGTAGAAACAATCCTGCCCACCCACACCCAGAATTTCTGTCTCAAAATCTCTCCATTTTCTAATTCGATTCTATTCACCAATCACTTGGGTTCCAGGGACTATGTGAGAGGATGGGGGCTCAAAGATGAAATTGCACAAAATGTCTTCCAAAGAACTGACATTCCACTGGCAGGATATAACATGTATGAACAGAGAAAGAAATATAGAGCAGATAGACCCAAAGGAAATACTAAGTAATTTGTTGGGGGGAGGCATTGAAGCATTGACAACCAGAGTGGGAGGGGGATTGGAAAAGGTAGTGAGTAAAAAACGTAGCTGAACTGGAGTCATAGCTTAAAGGGAGTCATTGACTATAAGGGGGCAGAGAGGATGAGAGAGCATTCGAAGTATGAGGGCCAGCCTATGGCAAAGGTGTAGAGGTGGGAGATGGAATGAGTTAATTGGCTGGAACTAAAGTGAATGGGGACGAGGAGGGTCAAGAATCATTTCTGATGTGTTTTCTGTTCCTGGAGTTGGTTTCTGAAATGTCCAAAGTATTTCCTCTTTCTCTTCTAGAATATCCCAACATCCACCCTAATGGTCCCCCAAAGGGGCTTTGTTCCATGTGGGGAGACCCTGGGATTCAGAGCCTGGCATTTCAGCTACTGATGGCAGCTACTGCCTCCCACTGGCCAGTCAAAACAAGGCTTATGCTCATTGTGGGAGGGAGGGGAGTGGAGCAGCCGGTTCCCTGTATTCTTGGAGAGCCATCCAAGTCCTAATGACCAAATGTCCACACCACCCAAACACTCCTGCCCATCTGGAGTTCATGTTGGCAGGCTGAGAGCCAATGGAAAGTGATCTCTCCTCTCAGCCTGGGTGGGGAGTGCACAGCAGGGACTTTCTCCTGGGGAAGGCTTCTGCAGCACTCGGGCATCTGAGTGGTGCTATAAGATATCATAGGCTAATGGAATTTCAAGCTGGAAGGGCCCTTATACTACAACTAGACCAAAATATTCCTTTTATAGGGAAGACCACTTGGATCAGAGACATTAGTGACTTGTCCATGGTCAGGACATCTAGCAAATGGGGAAAGGGTGTTGTCTCTGAAGTCAGAAGATCAGGTTCAAATCCCTTCTCAGCTGCTTACTACTAGTGTGACCTTGGGCAAGTCCCTGGTCTTTCTTGACCAGTTTTCTTGAATGCAAAATGAGGGAAATGTCTGAGGGACAGGGGGTGGCACTATAGAGATCCAGCTACCCCCAACTCAAATGGGATGTCTGATTCTCATTCTATGACTTCATGTTTCTATTCCAGACAGGATCTTAGAAGTCATTAAGCTCTACCTGCCACCCAAAGAATGGCTTTAATTGTATCTGTTCAGTCATTCCTGTTGGACCTGACTCTTGGTGACCTCTGCTGGGGTTTTCTTGGCAAAGATACTAGAGTAGTTTACCATTTTCTTCTCCAGCTCATTTTACAGAAGAGTAAACTAAGGCAAACAAGGTTAAGTGACTTGCCTAGGGTCACACAGCTAGTATGAGTCTAAGGCTAGATTTGAACTCAAGACAAATCTTCCTGACTTCAGGCTTAGCACTCTATCCTCTGCACCATGTAGCTGCCTCTAACAAATCCACAAAAAGATGGTATGATTGGTTCTATGGCATCATTTCAATTCCAAATTCTTCAAGATAAATTTTACCAGGAGTTTCTCCTCCAGGTCTCTCTCTTTCTGATTCATCTCTGCCACACATTACCATTCCTTCAGCAAACCTCTTTCTTCTTTTTTTTTAACTCTTTCCTTCCATCTTAGAATCAATGCTGTGTATTGTTTCCAAAGCAGAAGAGTAGTAAGGGCTGGGTAATGGGGGTTAAGTGACTTACCCAGCTAGGAAGCATCTGAGGCCAGATTTAAATCCAGCACCTCCCATCTGTGGGCCTGGCTCTCAATCCACTGAGCCACCTAGCTGCCTCCTCAGCAAGCCTCTTTGAAAAGGACCTTTGGGGAGGACAGTGTATTTCTGCTGAGGTAGGATAGCAGCTCTGGGGATCAGAAGACATTACTGAGGATCTGTGCTTGGAAGAGGGGTTGGGGAAGACTGCCTGGCTGTATCAAAAAGCCTCTGACAATCACTCCTTTCAGTATTAAAATACTTTGGTTCATATCTCAGTTCTGCCTCTCTATTACCTGGTTAAACTGGGGCACCTGGGGCAAGTCATTTATCCTCTGTGGGTCTTTGTTTTCTCATCTGTAAAATGGGGGATTTGGACTGGATCATCTCTATGGGCCTTGTCATCTCTAAATAGAAGTTCCTTTAAGGAAGAGGGCAAATACCTGACGGAGCTATTAGTGAAGAGCCAAAGGCTAAAGACCCATTTCTCTCCCGTCTGAGTGGATGACCAGGAAAATTAGAACCTTGTCTCCTTGGCAGGCTCAGAGGTTCTCAGATGACCCCAATGTGGCAGGTACCACCTTGACCGTCATTGGCAATTCTACTAGGTAAGTATTTTCCAGGGCTGGAGCCACAACGAGGCTAGAGCAGCCGAGGCTTTATCCAAGGGACCCCCAAAGCTGGGTGCTGACAACATTTGTTCTTTTGGAAAATAGGAGAACTCGAACTTTATTCTTGGTTGGCAGTTTCTTTCTTTCTTTTCTTTTTTTTGTCTGGACTTGGGATTTCATCACTATCGGCTGCTGCCAGGGCAGAAAGTCCCTCTAATGATACAGAGGCAATGTTTATGTGGTCTTAGAAGGCTACATGGAGCTCCCAGAAGCTAAGTGAGTCAGCTGGTATGTATCAGATGTAAGTTTGGACCCCCATCTTCCTGCAGTGCCATCAGAGGGCACCATGGATGAGACAGCATTAAATTTCAGCAGGAGAGAGGAGCTGACGTTTAATCCCAAGGTGCGGACAATGTTTGTTCTTTAGTAGAACAGACACAAGGATTTATTAGGCTGGTGTAGATGTTAGAGCAAGACGTGGTGCAGATGTGGCCTTGGACCACCGACTCCTGGTGGCAACTTTAAGAACCAAGTTGAAATCATTCAACGACCTTTCAGGCAGATTACAGCATAAGTTCAACGTGCAAGATCTAAAGACCAGAGAGGAAAAAGAAGCATTCAATCGCGAAATCAAGAACAGGTTCGCGGCCTTGACAGGACTCACGGGAGAGACAGTTGAAAACCACTGGACCAAACGCCAGCAGACCTGGAAGACCACCTGTGCAGAAGTCCTGAGAAAGAGAGAGAGAAAGTGCAAGGAATGGTTAACACAGGAGACATGGGCCAAGATACAACAGAGAAGAGATTTGAAACAGAAGATCAGCCAGTGCCAAGATCAACAGGAGAAAGAAGAATTTTGAACACAGTACTGGGAAATTAACCGTCAAGTCAAGAAGAGCGCAAGATATGACAAGAGACGGTTCATTCACGATATGACCGAAGAAGCAGAAACAGCAACTGGGCAGGGGAACATGAAGAGGCTATACGAAATGACAAGAATTCTATCGGGAAAGAATTACAACCCTAGCAAGCCAGTGAAGGACAAGACTGGCAAGACAATAACAAGCAATGCAGGGCAGAGAGCCCGATGGGCAGAGCATTTCGAGGAGATCCTGAACCGACCGCCTCCACCAACTGTTCCGGACATACCGCCAACCACTGAACTGCTTCAGTTGAACACGGGCCCACCTACCAAAGTTGAGATCATCAAAGCCATCAAGACCATGAAAAATGGTAAGGCTGCAGGTCCAGACGGCATCCCCCCTGAAGCCCTCAAGGCAGACCCAGAAATGTCAGCAGAGGTGCTACAACCCCTCCTGCAGAAGATCTGGGAACAGGAACAAGTCCCGACAGACTGGAAACTAGGCTACCTGGTGAAGATACCCAAGAAAGGTGACCTATCCCAATGCAACAACTGGCGAGGAATCATGCTTCTATCTGCTCCCAGCAAAATCCTAACCAGAGTAATCTTAGAAAGACTGAAGGAGGCCTTGGACAGGAAACTGAGAATAGAACAAGCAGGGTTTCGTCAGCACAGATTGTGCACCGACCACATCGTCACCCTAAGAATCATCATCGAACAGTCCATCGAGTGGCAGCCCCCCCTCTACATGACTTTCGTGGATTTCGAGAAGGCATTTGATAGCGTGGACAGGAGCATCATCTGGAGATTGATGCAGCATTATGGGATTCCCCCGAAGCTCATCAACATCATCCAGCGGTTATATGAAGACTCTACCTGCCAGGCCATCCATAATAGGAAACTGACAGCTCCCTTCACAGTGAAGACCGGAGTGAAGCAAGGTTGCATGCTTTCGCCCCTTATCTTCTTGATGGTCATAGATTGGATCATGAGAAGAATTACCAAGGGCAGCAATACGGGCATTCAATGGACTCACACCAAACAGCTCGAGGACCTTGACTTCGCAGATGACATCTGTCTCCTTTCTCACAAGCAGCAGGATGCGCAAGCCAAACTTGCACGACTCTCTGAAGAAGTGGAGAAGACAGGTCTGAAGATCAACAAGAAGACCGAGGTGCTCACAGTCAACAGCAGACAGGACCTGCCAATCCAATTATAGGGAGAAAACATCAAGGAGACGGACCACTTCACCTACTTGGGTAGCATAGTCAGTAAGGACAGCGGGGCAGACGAGGACATCAGAAACCGAATCAACAAAGCCAGACAGGCATTTAACACCTTATGGTCTGTCTGGATCTCCAAAGCACTGTCCCTCGTCACTAAGCTCCGAATCTTCAACACCAACGTAAAGGCCGTCCTCCTATATGGATCAGAAAGCTGGAGAGTGACGAAAGTCAACACCAACAAACTCCTAGTCTTTGTTAACAGATGTCTACGCTACATCTTGAACATCAGATGGCCTGAAAAGATCTCCAATGCTAGTCTCTGGGAAAGAACAATCCAGTATCCCATTAGTCAGGACATAAAGAAACGTAAGTGGAGATGGATAGGACATACGCTACGAAAACCGGAAGACAGCGTAGCCAGACAAGCATTGAGCTGGAACCCTTCAGGGAGGAGGAAAGTCGGAAGGCCAAAACAGATCTGCCGAAAATGAAACAAAAACAGTCGGAATGACATGGGCCCAGCTGGGGGAAGTTGCCCAGAACAGAGTCCGTTGGCGTGAGATGGTTGCGGCCCTATGCTCCTAAGGAGTCAATAGGAATAATAATAAAAAAATAATAATAAAAAAAGTAGAGAGAGTGCTGGGGCTGGAGTCAGAAAGACTCATCTTCCTGAGTTCCAATCTGGCCTCAGTCCCTTACTAGTTGTGTGACCCTGGGCAAGTCACTTAACCTTGTTTGTCTCAGATGGATAGGTAATGGGTGTTAAGTGACTTTCCCAGGATCACACAGCTAGGAAGTATCTGAGGTCAGATTTGAACCCAGGACCTCCCATCTCTGGGCCTGGCTTGTTTTTGTTCCTAAAGAACTGCTTTGAAGGATGCTAGGAATCTGCCTGAGGAGATTCTCCTTCTCTGTGTGTTCCATCCAATCCCAGGATACAGTGCCTGGCACATAGACAGTGCTTTTTTTTATTTATTTATCCATCCATCCATGCATCTACTGCGGTAACTGGGGACTCAACCAAGGTCTGGGGCTCTGTGGCAAATCTCTTCAAAGCAAAGACTCTCAAATGCATTTCCCTGAAGAAGGCTCGAATGGATGTTCTCCTGCCCTGTAAGTCATGGCAGTCCCAGCTGGGGCTCTCACAAGGGAGATAATTCCAAGGATGGGCCCTGCCTGGAGCAGTTGGGAAGCTTCCCTCCAGGAGAAAGCTTCCCTCAACTAGAAAGCGGCTTTGCCCCGAGCTCCTTGGAAAAGCCCTTATTTATGGTAACATGCATTACAGGAAATTTTTATATAAGGCACTAAAGCGGAGTCAATTTAGGACATTCGATCGGCCCATCCTGCCCTCCTCCCCCCATTCCCCTCTCTTTGAATTACAGCTGGATGTGAAGGCTGATAATGGCTAAATTACATTGCAAACAGGTGTGGCCCATTCTGGCCTGGACAGCTGCCACTGCTGTTATGTGATGCCGCAGCTGGGGGGCACTGAGCTCTCGTGGCTCGGCTCTGCCCTTCCCCTCCTCTACCAGGGGCTTCGCCCTCTCTCTTCCTCTGCCCCCGCCTCCCCATCAGCCCTTGCCATGCCGACACTGCCAAGGTCTGCAGACACATCCCGAGAGAGAGACAGACTTCCCCGATTAGGGCCGAAAGCCCAGATGTTCTGAGGGAGACGGGAATTCACGGAGGGCCCCACATCTAATGTGCTGAGTGGGGATTATGTGCAATTATTAACTCATTCTAAACTGCCATCCAGGGGGGCCAGGCAGGTTAAGCATGTGTGCACAACGGGCCCAAGATGGCTGGGGGGTGTTTTGTAACATTGGAGATGGAGAACGATGGTGAGACATGGCTAGGGAGAGGATAGAACAGAGATGGCAGACTTAGAGCTGGGAGGGATCTCAGCATCCTTCTTATCCAACCCCCTTGTTTTATAGAGGGGGAAACTGAGGCTCAAAGACATACGTGGAAAAGAATGCAGGGCTGCAAGTCAGGACCACCAAGGTACAAATCCTGCCTCTGACATTGTCTTTGTAGCAGCAGCCAGAAAGCTCAGATCATCTCTCCAAAATGATTTCCTCATCTCCAGAACAAAGATAACAATAACTTGAGATGGCACTGTGATTAGACTGCTAGGCCTGGAGTCAGGAGGAGCTGCATTCAAATCCAGCTTTAGATACTTACAAGCTATGTGACCCTGGGCAGGTCACAGTGCCTTTGGCCTCAGTTTCCTCATCTGTCAAAATGGGACAATAATGACAGCACCTACCTTCCTAGGGCTATTGTGAGGATGAGATAATATTTGTGAAGTATTTTGCATACCTTAAATGCTAACTATTATTATTGTTGTTATTATTACTTCTCCTTGTCCTAGGGCTCAAATGAGTTATAGTAAACATGCTTTGCAAACATTAAAGTATTTTAGAAATGTAATGTAGAAAGTATTATAGAAATTATTTAGTGCTACAATCAAGTTTTTGAAGTCAGGTCCTCTGAATCTAAATTCAGCCTTCTTTCTACTCTAGTATAATGCCTTTTAGATATAAACAAGGTTAGTATCATTTTTATTAGTATCCTGAGTAGCAGTGGTGGTGGTGGTACTAGTAGGAATGGCAGTGATAGTGTCAGTAGTAGGTGGTATGGTGCTAGAGATCCGGTCTTGGAGCCACAAAGACCTGGATTTAAGATGCTGACAAATACTGGCTGTGTTACCCTGGACAAGTCACTTAAGTTCTCTGTGCTTTATGCAATTCTCTGTAACTTGATGATGGTATAGTATGGTAAGTGCTATGTTAGTGAACCTATGGCACATGTGCTGGAGAGGGCACTCAGAGCTCTTTCTGTGGGCATGTGTGCCATTGCCCCAGTACAGAGTTCATTACTAGAAAGCCAGAGGGAAATGGGGCCAGGCTGCCTCCCTTACCCTCGTCAAGGGCACCTGATGACATTTCTCACATCACCCGGCCCTCTAAAAGTTTTGCCATTACCAGTATAGTGGAATGACCCTAGACTTGGAATTAGAAAAGCCCATGTTCAAATCTCATCTGAAACACTTACTAGCTATGTTCCCTGGGCAAGACACTTTGTCTCTCTTTATGCCTTGATTTCCTTCTCTAGAAAATGAGAAGTTTCAAATCAATGCCCTCTAAACTCTCTTCGAGCTTTAAATCTATTATCCTGTTTTCCTTTGACCCTCTCTAATCTGCAGGGGTAGAGGGAGTCTTCTCATTTGGGAGTCCTCTATATTCAGTCATTCATTCAGTCTCCAGCCCATCATTGGTCCAAGGAAAGAGAAAGAGTAGGCTGCTACTTAGAGTTAAGTGAGCAAGAGGGAGCAAGAACAGAGGCACAGATAGAAGAAGACTCTGGACTACTTAGAAGACCTGGTTTTGAGTTCTTAGCCCTGTCTAAACTCCACATGACCTTGGATAATTCACTTCTCCTTTTTGATTCTTAATTTCCTCTTCTGTAGAATGGACATAATAATACCTTCCCTAGCTCCTGTTTGCTAGGTACTCTCTAAGACTATAAATGGCAGGAAAACCCCCCAAACCTTTGACTTACACTGGTAGAGTTTCCTCACCTGGGAGCAACCCATACCAATGGCTTCACAGGTCCAGTCCCCAATCCACATCACAGTAACAGCCAGCATCAGCAAACTGCCCCTCCTTCTTGCCTTGTAAGACTTCCCCTGTAATTGGGCGTTTGCTAGGAAAACGGGTTTCTTCTTGTCCTTTGCTGGTTGGCTAGAGCGCCCTCCTGGGCTCCCCACCTTGTCATTTATCATTTGTCTTCCATAGGTCTTAGCGTTACTCCAATGATTACATCCAAAAATTTGGAGCCTCATTTTGTTAACCCTCTACCTTTGTTTCATGGGTGATGATGACTTGGATCTCTGCCTCGGATGGCCAGTATTATGGCTGCCAGTGTTTGGCTTGTTGTGAGTTTCAGATGAGATAATAAATAGGAAATGCTTTGCAAAAGAATTATTCTTTGCTATTATTACTTTTGTCTAATGATATAAAATAACTATATACAAATGTAATTTTGTCTTAAAAAGTACAAAATTATTGAAATGATGGATAAAGGTGATTCTTACAAAGACCTTGGATTTCTCCAGTTAACGCCCCTCAAGCATAAAGCTGTCAAAAGAGTTATTGTGACTCTGAAATCAAAGCAAAATGGGAAGAAGATATTGAAGCCAATTCATATCTCTGCAACAGCAGCCTTAATGTATGAACATTGTACATTATGTAATTGTATGATGTAGATTGCATAATGTAAAATGAGTCCTAACAAATCTGGGAAGTACCCAAACAACCCCTTTAGCTATATTAAAGAACCACAGGTTCCCCTCTACTGAAGCTGCTATATAAATGCTTCTTCTCTCAAAAAAGATGATCAATTGACATTCTCAGAGTACATCCAGGATAGAATCCTTCAAGAATACTTTTAGAACAAGCAAACATCAGTTCGCCAAATAAGCAGAGGTTGACATTGTATTTGCTGATTATAACCTAAAGCACTTTATCTTCAAATGGAGTCTGTGGCATATCTCTGATCAAAGAGAGGAATCCAAAGGCCTTCTGTGGGCAACAACCTTGTGAAAATAAGATGTGTCAACAAAGAAATGTCAAACAAAGAGTTGAGTAATGAGGATTTGTTTGTGGTTTATGACCAGAATCAGGAATAGAACAGCTCTGCTAGAAATTATAGAAGGGTTATTCTTAAGAAGTCCACAAAGTAATCAGTTCAGATTATAGAAAGAAGAAGGAAGAAGGAAGAAGGAGGAAGGAAGAAGGAAGAAGGAAGAAGGAGGAAGGAAGAAGGAGGAAAGAAAGAAAGAAGGGAAGAAAGAAAGAAGAACATGCTGTTGGCTTCAAAGCATTTCCAGCAGGATGGTTGGGAGGGGTATTGGTGTTTTTCATTTCTTTCACATAGTTTGCCATTTTTGGTGCCAGGAATGAAGGAGGGACACTCTCTCCACTGGCCTCCATGCCAACAAGATAATCACAGTGCTTCCAAGTTGGTCCCGACTACAGAACTATCATGACCTATTTGTTTCTTTGACTCTTAGGGAGAGTTAGTATTGGAGGCAAGATTTGAACTTAGGTATTTGAACTTAGTTTAGGTCTATTACTATCTTCACTAACCCAGACAGCCTTAGGGGACATGAAGTCCCTGGTGTGTGTATCACTGTGAAAGGCACCCCCCTTATTTTTGCCATTCCACCATATCTCCTTAAACACATACTCAGCTTAGATAATGGGTTGGGCTGTGAGGGGATTAATAATAACATTTGCACCTAAAGTTTCCCAAACTCTTTCCTCACATCAACCTTGTGAGGTAATAATTCAATTATGATTGTCAACTTTTTACAGATGAGGAAACTGAGTCACATAGCAGCGAAGTGACTTTTACAGGGTCACACAATATTTTCATAATCTGACATTATAAAAACCCACTGGCTTTTAGGACCAGTTACTCAGATATAAATATAACCAGTAGGATCATGTCAGTATTATTACTACAAGCCTATAAAAAGAGAAAGAATCAGGGAGTTGTTACTTTCCCAGTTAAAAGGGGAAGATAGTAGCTGAAAGTCTAGCTGTTGCTAGCATCAGTGGAGGATGTAAAAGTAGCACATGGACAGGTAGTCCAAGATCATGGCTGATTGAGCTTATGAACTTGGCTTTTAGAACCGGGAATGTCAGAGCTGGATGGGGACTTAGGAAAGAGAATGGTAGGTTGAGGAAGGGTCTTAGAACAAGAAGGTCAGGGCTGGAAGGCATCTTAGAAACCATATAATCTGACTCCCTCATTTTTTAACTGAAAAACCTGATGATCCAAGAAGGGAAATGACTTGACTGATGTCACAAAACTAGTCAAGTGATAGGATCTAACTTTCAGGCCTTGGTTCTTCCACTTTACCCCATGAATCATACTGGATTCTGGAGAGAGTTGTGACTCCTGTGCACCCCTTTTCCCCCTTCCCCACTTTCCATGAAGTTCAGCCCAGTCCTGTTGTATGGGCAGGAAGGAAATCTCATACAGACCAGAGAAGGTGGCCTTAAAGCAAGGGGGGAGTGGGAGGACCCCGATTCATGTCTTAACCAGGCTCTGGCTGCTGTTTCAATGAAGGCTGCTGAAGATGAAACCTTGAGAGCCTGGGGGCTGCTCCTGAAGACACTGGGGCCCCCAGAGGCCATTTTGAAGTATGTCTATAGCCTTCTTCTTGTGGCCATGTATCAAGACTCAGAATCTGGGATCAGAGTTCTGGGGGAGACCAGCTCGGTGAACAATAGTGAGGGTTAAAGCAAGGAGAGTATGCTATCATGAAAGAGAGGTAGAGTAAAACAGAGAGAGGGACAGAGAAGTAAAGACAATTAGAAAGACACAGAAAGAATGAGAGAATAATGAAAAATTAGAAAATTAGGAGAGAAAAGAAGAGAGCAAGACAGCAAAATGAGAGAGATGAAATGAGAGACAGGGAGGAAGGGAGGAAAAGAGAGGAGAGAAAGAGAAGGAGAGAGACATAGAAAGAGAGGGAGGAGGAAGGGAGGGAAAGGGCAAGAGACAGAAGGAGAGAGACAGAGAAAGACAAAGGAAGGAAGAAAAAGAGGTAAAGGAGAGAGATAGAAAGGACAGAGGAAGAAGGGAGAGAGAAGGAAAGAGAGGAGGAGTAAAAGGAGGGAGGGAGAAAGAGACAGACATACAGAGAGGAAGGGAGGGAAAGAGAAAAGGATAAACAGAGGGAGAGGGAGGGGGAAAAGAGAGAGAACACAAGTAAGATGAATGAAAGTTTATCCCTACTATAGTCATTACCTCCTAAATCCATATAATATATTCATATGTGGATATAATAGTAGATTAGTGTAGTGCATGAGATTTCCAGATGTCCTGAAGTTATTGGTTCCTGAGGCTCTCCAGTGACCTCACTCTTCCAACTTGCCCTTGCAATTACATATGGTGACCAGCCTCAGTACAGGGAAAAGAATCCTGGACCAGGTATTAGGAGACCTGCAGTGGGAACCAGAATCACCAGAGGGGAAGTATCTGGGGTTCTGAGCCAGCGTGGTTGTTATCATTGTCATTGCTGTTGTTTATCCTTCAATTTCAAGGTGGAAAATGACATCCCAGGGTGATGACTGTAGGAAAAGTTTGGCACAGGGAGGAGATTTTTGGAATGTTGCAAGAAAGCTTGAAGGACAGGTGCGACAATTGGAAGGAGAACAGAGGCTTTTAGTAAATAGAACTAGGAGGAGGAACTTCATCTCTGGACTTGGTGCAGGAAGGGGGACTTTACCTCACCTCAGGATTCAACATTTGAATACCTTGGGTTTTCCCTTTCTTTCCCTTGTACCCTGAAGATCTGAAAGTGTTCCAGTTTCTCCTGAATAAAACCAAAGAGGCTGTCTAGACATCGAGAGCAGCTGGAGGGGTCGACCCAGAAAGCTTGCTGAGTCAGCCTGAAGACACTCGACCTACTCTGGCTAACTAAAGAGAAACACTTGCTACCTGTCATTAGATTAGGTTAGCTGATAGGAATTGAGGAAAGAATGCTTGAAGCCAAGCTATTGGCTTGGCATTGGCCAGAGACCCCAAACTTCACGTGGGTTAGAATAGGGTTTCCTGATCCCACTACCCTCTCTCTTCCTTGTTACTGTTATAATAAACCACCCCTGTTTGAGAGATAAGCAGTCAGATTAGAGTTCCTTGGGAATACCTAAAGCAGGCTGAGGGTGTGAAGGGAATTGAGGGAGACAACTCTATTAAGCTTCTATTAAGCCAAACCCAAAGCTGTCTGGCATTGTTGTACCCCTGACAGAGAACTGGGTTCAGTGGGGACTTTTAGGGGCCAGGCCATTCCCCAACCTCTGGCAAACAGTCCATACCAAAACCCCAAAGTCCTTTGAATTCTGGTTCCTGTCCATCTCTGTTCTCCATACCATCACAGAGATAAACCCTTTGAAGCTCTCAGTGTTAGGGAGGAGAGTAACCCAGCTAATCTTAACACACAAATAGACTAGCCAACCAATTACATCTTTGGGGCTCTCCTTCTAGCATTTTAACATGACCTATGCATGGATTGGATTTAAGTGAGGCAAAGGGGCACAAAGTCATCAGCCTCACTCTCTCTTCCAGAGTCCAGCAGCAACACAAGTTGGATGACTGGTGATGGTCCAGGATGCAATGTGTGACTTGGCATCTTTGATGTCTAACCAAAATCCAAGGGTATTTTGCTGCACCTACATCAGCTGCCTTTGTGCCCAGTGGAACAAATTGTTCTCATCTGCCCCTTTCTCTGGCGGATGTCTTTACATGCATGGTATAGACACCCTCCTAACTCCCAGATGGATTTGAGAACCATCAGTTATCTTTAACCTTGGGGTTATGTGACTTACCCAGGGTCACACAGCCATCTAGTCATCTCATTTACCAATATTGTTGACACTGAGGCAGCAAAGCATAGTGGCCAGAGCCATGGTTGTCCAACGAGGAAAACCTCTGTTCCAATCCCACCTCTGGCACTTAGTGGCTATGCATCCCTGTGCATCACTTGACATCTCAGTGTTCTAGGTACTCTCTAAGACTATAAATGGCAGGAAAACCCCCCAAACCTTTGACTTACACTGGTAGAGTTTCCTCACCTGGGAGCAACCCATACCAATGGCTTCACAGGTCCAGTCCCCAATCCACACCACAGTAACAGCCAGCATCAGCAAACTGCCCCTTCTTCTTGCCTTGTAAGACTTCCCCTGTAATTGGGCGTTTGCTAGGAAAACGGGTTTCTTCTTGTCCTTTGCTGGTTGGCTAGAGAGCCCTCCTGGGCTCCCCACCTTGTCATTTATCATTTGTCTTCCATAGGACTTAGCGTTACTCAAATGATTACTTCCAAAAATTTGGAGCCTCATTTTGTTAACCCTCTACCTTTGTTTCATGGGTGATGATGTCTTGGACTCTGCCTCGGATGGTCAGTATTATGGCTGCCAGTGAGTCCTAGAGGATCCCTTCCCCAGCACCCCATGGAGAGCAAACAAGGCAGCTGCCTTCAGCCAAGGAGGTGGGAAATGCAGTGACCCAGCCTGCTCCAGTGGTTGCTGGGATGTTTCCTGACGGGCAGGAAAATTAGTTAATTTCCAGCCAGCAGAGGCTGATGTTTTCCCAGGGTTGTCTTAATTGGGCCTTATAAATTTAGTGTGTGTTAAAATATCTAATAAATTTTACAATTATGAGGAACATAAACTATTTTTTTAAGCCTGAATTTAGTGCCAGTGAAAAATGCCAGACATTTCTGGAGACGCTGGTTTTGCTTGTGTATAAAGCTAGCAGGTCTTCCGGCTGTCACAGAGGAAGAATTCTCCCTGGCAAGTGGATGGTAGATATATGTTACCCCATTAACCACTGAGAACATTGGACATATCTCAGAAGGAGGAAAAAGGGGGAAAAGAGGGTCCGACAAGCAGGATAACATGCAGAGCTGAAAGAGGTCTTCAAAAATCATCTATTACCGCCTTGTATTACAGAGTGAAAAATTAAATTTCTGAGAACGAAAGGGACTTTGCCAAGGTCACACAAATTAGCAGCAGAAGCAGGGCTAGGACCCAGGTAGAATGATACCCAGTCCATTGTTTGATTCATTAAACCATTTAGGAGTTAGAAGCTGTCTTGGGATTATAGGTTTTAGGGCTAGAAAGGGCCTTAAAAGATCATAGAAAGGAAGGGAAAAACACATTAATTAAGCACTTAACATTGTGGGTCAGGCACTGTGCAAAGCATATAATAGGTTGTCTCCTTTGATTCCCACAACTCTGGGAGGGAGCCACTATTATGATCCCCATTTTACAGGTGATGAAACTGAGATAGACTGAAGTTAAGTGATTTTAGTATCGTATAGCTAGTAAGTGTTTGAAATGAATTTGAACTCACATCTTCCTGACTACAGGACCCAGTCTATCCACTGTACCACCTAGCTCCATTATAGATTTCAAGTTGGAAAAGACCTCAGGGAACAGCTCATCCAATTTCCTCATTTTACAGATGAGGAAACCAAAGCTCAGAAAGATGAAAATGATTTTTTCAAGGTCATATAGAACCACAGGAATTTGAACCCAGGGCCCTGGGCTCTCTGTACTGTAATTTTTCCATTCTTGCTTGATCATCCTGTTTAGGAATTATTTGCCTTTTTTGTGTCCTGGCTCTCATGGACAGTCAGTCCAGTGAAGCTCATGTTTCTCAGAATCCTTTATTTAAATATAGAAAGCACAGATACAGAGCTATTAATGAACTGAAAACTGATGGCATGCCCATCAACTGGGAAATGGCTGAACAAGTTGTGGTGTGTGAATGTGATAGGATCCTATTATACTATAAGAAATGACAAGCTGGAGACATTTCAGAGAAACCTGGGGAGACATATGAACTGACCCAAAGTGAAGTGATCAGGACCAGGAGAACAATTTACAAAGTCAATTTGTAAATTTACAAAGTACAGCAATATTGTAAAGATGATTGACTTTGAAAGATTTTACCATTCTGATTGATACACCACCATCATTATTGATATAAATATTAAAGTAGGCTTTTTCTCTTTACTTTTCTTGTCTTTTCCCCCCAGAATATGGCTAATATGGAAATGTTTTGCATGACTTCACTTGTATAATGGGATGGGTTGGGGGGATAGATGGAGGGAGTGAATTTGGAATAAAAAATAAAAATGAAAATTTAAAAATTAGGATAAAAAGAAACTATGTTGAAATAAATTTTGTAATAATATTTTAAAAATAAATTTATAGACATCCTGAAATTTCTCCATAAAGAAACTTTTGGTCTAGTTTAACCCCTTATTTTACTGAGTAGGAAATGGGGTCTTTTTTTTTTAACCCTTACCTTCTGTCTTAGAATGGATACTAAGTATTGATTCCAAGGCAGAAGAGCAGGAAGGGTTAAATTGGGGTTTAGTGACTTGCTCAGGGTCACACATGTAGAAAGTGTCTGAAGGTAGATTTGACCCTAGAATCTCCTGTTTCCAGGCCTAGCTCTCTACTGAGCCACTTGGCTACCCCAGGAGAAGGAGTCTTAGAGAAAGGAAAAGGTATCATCAAGTTAGCCACAGAAGCAGGATTAGAACTCTGGTCTCCTGACACCCAGTCCATTATTGCAGGTCTCTTTCCCCACTGTCCTTCTCCATATATGTCTCACCACTTAATATGGATTAGGAGTTATTTATTGTAAGATCTTAGATTTAGAGCTGAAAGTGAGTCCAGTTGTGTATCCCAGTTTACAGGTCGTATAGCCCAGGGGTGTCAAATTCAGATAGAAATGGGACCCACTAACCCATGCAATAAGGATCCCTTGGGGTGCAGATTGACTTAGAAAATCACATATTTACCATCTGTTTTATTGTATCTTTATTTATTTTTTCAAACATTGCCAACTTACATTTGTTTTTTTTTAAACCCTTACCTTCCTTCTTGCAGTCAATATTGTGTATTGGCTCCAAGGCAGAAGAGTAGTAAGGGTAGGCAATGGGGGTCAAGTGACTTGCCCAGGGTCACACAGCTGGGAAGTGTCTGAGGCCAGATTTGAACCTAGGACCTCCTGTCTCTAGGCCTGACTCAATCCACTGAGCTACCCAGCTGCCCCCTGCCGAATTACATTTGAATAGGGTTAAGCAATATGTTTGATATTTCTCCTATAAGGTGAACCTGTTCCCATTACAGATGAAGAAACTGAGGGCCAGAATGGGGAGGAAACTTACCCGACATCACACAGGAACTCAATAACAGAACCAGCTCTAGAACAAGGGATATTTTCCATTGTACTAAGTCTACAAGTGAAGCAGCCTTTGAGGGACCAGGTGGAAACCCTTATATAAGTGTTTATTGACTGACTAGATGATGCCCAGCAGTGAAACAGAAAGGGTCGCAGTTGCTGGGAACAACCTCATCTCCCTAGCATATCATCAGTCCATTTTCTTTTTTTTTTTTTTTTCATTCATGCCCAACTCTTCATGATCCCAATCAGCGTTTTCTTGGCAAAGACACTGGAGTGATGTGCCCTTTCCTTTCCCAGCACATTTTACAGATGAGGAAACTGAGATACACAGGGTTAAGTGACTGGACCAGGGAGGATCACACACCAGATATGTGTATGAGGCTAGATTTGAACTGAGGTCTTTCTCTCTATCCACTCTGCCACCTATCTGCATCGTAAATGCTTAATAAATGCTGGTTAATTGATTTGTCTCCACAACACCAAAATCTCCTCTGGCTTCTTCTTTGCCTTCAACTGGCACAGACTCTCTTGTCCTAATCTAATAAATATTTAACAATTTTTACATAGTATAAATATTAATAATTGACAAGAATCTAATCTAATAACTTCGGATCCATCCTATCAACCTTACTTTGACTAACCACAGACGCATGATTATGTTCTATTCCGTGCTGCTCTTTTAGGATTTGGGGAGTCTTATTGTTCTAGCCACAGATAAGCCCTCCCAGAACCTGCAATGGAAGAGTCTCTTCTCCTTTGTTCCCCAGCGCCCCCCGATAGGGTTAGGCAAACAGGCCAAGCTCAATAAAGACTTAGTGTGTGCAGTTAATGGAAGCAATGGCCAATTTAATTGAACAAATGGTAGGAATGATTTTTTTTTTCCTTTCGATAAACTGACTTGAGGAGTCAGAGTAGGGGTGGAGAAGAAGTCAATTCAGTGAGAGAATGGAGCCGGCTGATTCTTGGCTCAGTACAGTAAGCGAATAGCCAGCTGACCTCGTGAATTTCTAATATTTCACCCTGTTGTTTTGGTCATGTGTAGATGTAGTCTGAGTTCTAATCATGAATTATAATCAATAATGCTCCATGACAATCATAATTATTATGAGTTATTATAAACAATAATTATAACCAATCTATTATAATCATGGTGCAATGAAGAACAAAGCCAGGACAAGCCTCAGACTATAAAGCACAAAATGCTAGAACTGGGAGCATTCTTAGAACATGGATTGTCAGAGCAAGAAGGGACCCTAGGACAAAGAAAGTCATGTTGGGACACGAGATGCCATCTAGTGTACCTCCAACACCCCACTACTCCCCAGTCTCTTTTTTAATTAAATTTTTATTTATTTTTTAAATATTTTATTTTTTAGAAAAATTTTCCATGGCTACATGATTCATGTTCTTACTTTCCCTTTCACCCTCCTCCCCAATAGCCGACGTGCATTTCCACTACTTTTAACATGTGCCATTGATCAAGACTTATTTCCATATTATTGATAATTGCACTGGTGTGATCGTTTCGAGTTTGCATCCCCCAGTCTCTTTTTTTTTTAATGGATGAAGGCTCTTTGTGTCAAAGAAAGAAAGTGATTTGCTTGAGGTCTTATAGCAAATGGATAGTAGAGGCAAGTCTAGAATCTGAGTCTAGAATCCAATGGTTTTCCCACAGTGAATAGATGTTATTTCTGAGGACAGATGAAAGGATCTATGAAGAGTGGATAGGAGAAGAGAGTGGGGATGGGAGAAGTAATAGAAAGGGAGGAAGGCAGGACCATAGATGAGTGGAGAGAAAGGCAAAAGTCATCCAAGCATACATTTAGAACTACAAAGGGCCTTCCTTAATGGCCATCTAACTCAGTTCTCTTATTTTACAGATGAAGAAATTGAATCCAAGAGAGGTTAAGGGACTTACCCAAGGTCACACTAAAATTCTTAAATGGACCTGTGATCACATCAAATTATAAATTGTCTTTGATAATATCGTGTGTCACTATTCTCCCATAAGAGAGGATCTAAGGTATTCCAGGTAGTAATTATATAATTTTTTTGATTAAAAAATTCTTTTGGACTTCCCAGCTGTGTGACCCTGGGCAAGTCACTTGACCCCCATTGCCTACCCTTACCAATCTTCCACCTATGAGTCAATACACAGAAGTTAAGGGTTTAAAATTAAAAAAAAATTCTTTTGGTTTTAAATTCTCTCCCTTATTCCACCCATTGAGTAGGAAAGAAACACGATACCTATTTTATGTATGAAGTAACGTTGAATATTTCCATTATTTACAGATAGTAAATAGTAGAATCAAGACTCAAACTCAGGTTTTGTGACTCCAGATCCAGGGTTCTTTCTACTCTACCTTTGTAGGTGAAGCAAAGAGTATGTAGAAAGAAAAAAAATGTTTGGAAATTGAATGTACTGAGGTAAAGTAGTGAGCACACCATCACTAGAGGGATTCAAAGAGAGGCTGCTGAATTCCTATTTGTTGGGAATGTTGGAAGATGGGTTTCATATATTAGGCAGAGTTGAACTGATTGACCTCCAGGGCTCCTTCCAAATCTGGGATTCTAGGAATCAACCAGTTGCCCAGAAATGGCCTCCCTGTAAGGTCTGATAAACAAGGATGGGTTCTATTTGCTGTGAGTTAATATTCTCAGTGCTTCAGTAGTCAAGGGGGCATTGAGCCTCAGCTTTTATGAAAAGCTCTGAGAAAGAACTCCCAGGAGCCTTTTAGCTCAATTAATGGAGACTGGAGGATTTTCATAAAGAGTTGATAAAGCAACTATAATGATGGAGGATCTTATATATCTACTTTAATACCGCCTTTAAAAAAACCCTTGCCTTCTGTTTGTATTGCTTCTAAGGCAGAAGAGCTACAAGGGTTAGGAAATCTAAAGTGACTTGCCCAGGGTGACATGGCTAGGAAGTGTCTGAGACCAGTTTTGAACCTGGGACCTCCCATCTCTTGATTTTCTATTGACTGAGCCACCAAGCTCCCCCAAGACCTCCTTGTATATAACAGATATTCCCTAAGGCTTGGGTCCTGGGCAGTCATCTCACTTGCCCCTTCCACAGGAGCTCTTAACAGTCCCTGATCTTCCCCACCAAAAGTCAGCCCAGAGACAGGCTACTCCCCAGATTCCCTGGCCCAGCCCTGCCCTATGGTGCCAGTCTAGGTGAAACACATTTTCGTGGCCAGTTAACACTTGGGTTTGAGAGAGTGAAAGTGAGTCTTCAGGCCACCTAACCTTCTGGGTTTTACAATGTTCTGGGCAGCGTCTCCCCCAGCCTTTGACCCCCTTGACTGCAATTTCAAAGCAAGGGCCCTGAGTTTCCTTCCATGTTGCTCTGGGCCCAGAGCCAAGGCCAATTAAGAGCTGGAGTCTTCTTTGCTCCCCTTTATTGCTGGCAAGCCAGAGGTCAGTAGTGGGAGAAAGCCATGTGGCCTCGAAGATGCTTGTAATTCCAACCTGAATTCTGGACTTCAACCTTCACAATGGACTGCAGGGGAGATCCCCCTCCATGAGTGATGGGTCACATCACAAAGTAGATCTGGGTGTATCCCTTCATTCACTCAATTAGCAGATCCTCAGCCAGCTTCCTGTGTCCTCTGGCCCATGTTAGGTACTTTGGGGGGTACAGAGAAATATGAATAAGAGTGCCTTAGAGGCTCACAGTCTACAAAGACAAAAGGCTCATGCTTGAAGCTCCTAGAGAAAAATACAACTCAGAATTTTGCTGCTTAGTCATTTTCAGTCCTGTCTGAATCTTTGTGACTCAATTTGGGGCCTTCTTGGCAAAAATGCTGGAGTGGTTTACCATTTCCTTCTCCAGGGTCATTTTCCAGATAAGGAAACTGAGGCAGACAGGGTTAAGTGACTTGCCTAAGGTCACACAGCTAGGAAGTATCTGAGGATAGATCTGAACTCAGGAAGATGAGTCCTTCTGACTCCAGATCCTGTGTGCTGCAACACAGGATACAACTCAGAATAAAGAATAAATTTGCACTTGGCTCCATTTCTCAGCTCTTCCATATAATACCTGTGGAACCTCATCTACAAAAAATGATCAGGTTCTTCCAGATATAGAACTATGATGCTATGTAACCCTGTGCTTAATGCCTGCTAGAGAGCTCAATTCCAGTTCAAACCGACAAATGCTTACTATATGCCAAGCTCTGTCCTAAGTGCTGGAGATGGGGACAAAAACAAGGGAAGAAAAATCCTTGCTCTCAAGGACTCGACATTCTACTGGAGAAAATCTCTCATGTAAAAGGACACACATTTAAGTGATTATACATGGAGGAGGGAGCCTTAATACCAAGGAAATCAGGAAAGACTTCTTGTAAGAGAAGGCACACACAAGCTAAGATTCTTGCAGAAAGAGACATTGAGAGAGACAATGTATTATCTTGCAAGGATCCTAGATATAGAGCTGGAAGGAACATTGGGGTCATGCAGTGCAACATCTTCATTTTAAGGATAAGAAAACTGAGACTCAGAGGGGAAGGGACTTTGTTTTTCTCTTTTTTAAAATTTCCTTTTTCGTGAATGCCTTGAAAAAACATACACGCCACATAGAAGGAAGAACAGAAACAAAGCTGGTAATAAAATCATGGAGCAGCTAGGTGGTCCAATTGTTAGACTACCAGTGTAGAGTCAAGAAAACTCATCTTCCTGAGTCCAGTTTTGGCTGGAGACATTTACACTAACCTTGGGAACCTGGTTAAGTCACTTAACCCTGTTTGCCTCAGTTTCCTTATCTGTCAAATGAGCTAAAGAAGAAAACTGCAAACCACTCCAGTATCTTTGCCAAGAAAATCCCAAATGGAGTTACAAAGAGTCACTGAACAACAATAGCAACAATATATAAAGTCACACATTTCTATTAGAGCTTTTAAGTGCATGTTAAATTTAACACAATAGTTCCAATTTTGCTCTGCTGTTTTGTACCCCCTTCTTAACTCCGTTTTGTGCATTAAAAAATCATTGATGAGCTTTTCACTTTTCTCTTGCTTCCCTATCCACTACACCCCTGATATCCCAACAACTATCCTTTTCTTCATCCAGTAAAAACCTTTCTTTATAACAGGGAGATATATTGGGCAGCTCTGAAAATACCTCTCTCATTCTTCACCACCTCTTCTCTGACAATAGCTGGGAAGCATGTTTTGTTATCAGTAATCTGGAGTTGTAATTTGTCACTGGATTTCACTTTGTAGTGTTGGAGTCATCACATAGAGTGTTCTCCAGCTCATTTTACTGTGAATGGGAAGTGACTTTACTAAGGTCACACAGGTAGCATATGGCTGAACCAAGATTTGAACTCTGATCCTTCTCCTACTTCATTTAGCAAAGTGCTTGGCATATAATAGACACTTTATAAATAGCTGTTTGATTTCTTGCTACATTTTTGCATAGAGATTTTTTTGTCCCATCAGTAGGATCCCTAACAAAGGGCACGATCATTTCTTCATTCTGATTATCAGCTGCCATATTGCTTTCCCAAAAGATTAGATCATCCATAGTTCCACAGTAGCAGTAGACATTACAGATCAACTGTGTAAAAACTCAGAGGACTTAGTGCTTTGGGATCACTTATTTCCCTTCTTTGCTTGATGTACATGATAGAAAATCCAGTCTGGTTTATTTATTAGGTATATGGCTGACAAAAAAAAAAAAAAAAAAAAAAAAAAAAACAACTCAGCTAGAGTGGCGTAGTGGATAGGACATTGGGCTTGGAATAAAAAAAAACAACACTCCTCTTCATGAGCTAAAATCTGGCCTCAGATAGGAACTAGCTGTGTGACCTTTGGCAAATCAATTAACCCCATTTGCCTCAGTTTTCACATCTGGAAAATGAACTGGAGAAGGAAATAGCAAAGAACCCTAGGATCTTTGCCAAGAAAACCCCAAATGGCATCATGGAGAGTCAGACATGATTGAAAAACGATTGAACAAAAACCATAGATTAAGAGCTGGAAGGGACATCAGAGGCTACCTTATCTAACCCTCTCATTTTATAATTGAGTGATACTAAGGACCAAAGAGGTTAAATGATGCCCTGAATGTCACACAGGCCATGTCAGAGAAGGGATTTGAACCAAAGTCCTTTGAGAGCCCGTACATTATCCACTTACCATCTTGTAGGTAACTTGACTAAGGTCATGTAATGGGTAAAACTGAGACTTGAACCCAGGTCCTTTATTTCCAAATCCTCAAATTTCCAAAGCCTTGTTTTCCAACATATAAAATAGGTATAATAGGGGCAGCAGGGTGGCACAGTGGGAAGAACGCTAGGATTGGAGTCAGGAGGGCCTAGGTTTAATCTGACCTTAATCATTTCTTAGCTGTGGCAAGTCACTTAACACTGTTAGTTTTAGTTTCCTCGTTTGTAAAATAAGCTGGAGAAAGAAAGGGCAAATGACTCTAGTATCTTTGCCAAGAAAATGCCATATTAGGTCATGAAGACTGAAATGACTGAACAACAACAAAAATAATACTTAGAGTACATAGCTCACAGGATCACAGATTTAGAACTGGAGAGGATCTTTTCATTGTCATTTTAGAGGTGAGGAAACTGAGGACCAGGAGATGTGTAGACCACAAAAAAATAAGTGATGGAGGTGGAATTTGAACCCAGAACCTGGGACTCCACTAGGGTTAGTGATCTTTCCATTTTACTCCACAGCCCCTTCTACCACCTCAGGGCTATTGTAAGTAAGTAAGTAAGTAAGTAAGTAAGTAAGTAAGTAAGTAAGTAAGTAAGTAAGTAACTCTCTCTCTCTCTCTCTCTCTCTCTCTCTCTCTCTCTCTCTCTCTCTCCCTATTCCTTTTAAATCCTTACCTTCTGTCTTGGTATAAATCAGGGATAGTGTGTTGGCAACTAGGGTTAAATGACTCACCCAGTGTCACACAGGATGTGTCTGAAGCCAGATTTGAACCCAGATCTTTCTGACTCCAATACCAGGCTACCTATGTGCCCGCATTTACAAAAGTACTTTGCAAACCTTGATGAACGCACTAGAGATAGGAGCCGGCCAAGTCCTCTGCGTTAGCATGGGGGAAGGCTGCCTATCCCAGGCCCAAACCAGCAAGCCCTTCCAATTCATATGGTAGCCCTCTGGGACCCCAAGAGAAGGCAATCAGACATGATGTGATCAGACACAAATGAAGAGGCCAGAACCAACCTTAGCTCCTTTCTTCAGGCCTGAATGGCTGGGGCGCCCCTTCCCTTCTCCCCTGGAGAGCTCATAAATGGATGTTTCCTGCTGGGTTTCCATGGGGCTCCCCCCTTCTCCTTCGGACAGCCCAGCACCCCCTCGGTGGGCAGCATCTGCTGTGAAGAGATAGCCCAGGAGCCTCGTCTGGGCTGGTATAGACGAAGTTTGGTGTTGTTATTAGGGGATATTGATTCAGGCTCTCACAGATCATAGATCTCCCCTTCAACACACTGGTTGTACGTCTGGTTCTTGGAGCCAGATTGAATGCCTTTCAGAATGGTCGGGGCATATTTTTAATTTGGGGAGGGCTGGGAGAGGGAGGGGTGTTGGAATGGGGGGGGGGAAAGAAGATGAGAGAAAAAAAATTCCCCTTCACATAATCATCAGAAGAAGACAGTCTCGAACAGTGACCAGACCATCCTCGGGCGGACGATGACAGCCGTTCCGGACTTATCGCGCCCTGGCACTATATTAAGGAACTGAGATTACATTGTTATTCATTAGTGAAACATCTGTTGGAAATTAGCAAAGAGCAGTCAGATATGATTGCTAAAAAAGTATGGGGGGGTTGGAGTGGGAGGGGGAACCGAGTCCACTTCTGGGAGAATTAAAAAAAAAAAAAAAGGCTCCGCTTCTGGCTTCCTGGAGCCCCTGGAAGGTATTTCTGCGTCCCTGGGTCCCAGGCCATATGGTTGCTAGCTGGAACTGTGGTTCCCTAGTCAGTAAGTGGCTCCATTCCTGCTCAGCAGAATCGAGTTTGGAGTGGGAGCCTGGCTATTTTTAAATCCATCCCCACAAGTTAGAGGATCATGGAGTAGTAGCACCTTCTATTGCTAATGATGCCTCTCTCTACTCTGTGTGGATCCCCCTGTCTTGTCCTTCCTCCCATAGAATGTGAGCGCCTCCTGGGAAGACCATTTTACCTTTTTGTCCCCATTGGATCCTCTGCTCTTAGCATAATGCCTGGCACATAGAACGTGGTTTTGTTTGTTTGTTTATTTGTTTGTTATTGTTCAGCCTTTTTAAAGTCATGTCTGACTCTTCATGGCCTTATTTGGGATGTTCTTTGCAAAGATACAGAAATGGTTTCTATTTCCTTCTTTGGCTCATTTTACAGATGAGGAAACTGAGGCAAAAGGGGATAAATAACTTGCCCAGGATCACACAGCTAGTAAGTGTCTGAGGCCAGATTTGAACTCAGAAATATGAGTCTTCCTGACTCTAAGCCCATTGTGACACCTGAGTGCCCTAAAATATATAAAATAAAATATGGCAGCATACATTTATTGGAGATTTACAATGTGAGTTGCAATGAGGAAGAAAGACTCTTTACTGGCCAAAGGGATGGAAAGGGAGCTGCTGCTTGAAGGGGCATTGAAATTGATGGGATTGAATTCAACTGGCAAAGAAGACTCAGGAGGGAGGCTGGCACTCTAGGTACAAGGAAGAGTCCAAAGACCCTGAGTCAGGAAAGTGAAGGGAGGATCTGGTGCAAATTGATGAGTTCTGTTTAGACTCAGGGAAACCCAGTATACTGAGAGGGGGAGGAGGAGGAGGAAATGAGGTTGAGAAGCTAGGATTGTGGTGGAGGGCACTGGATGCCCATCTGAGAGGTCTGAACACTCAGTCCAAGGCCCTTCCCCAAGACAGGGCTGTCTTTTGTTGTGGTGGCTTTTCATTGACTGAACTATTGAACTGCATATCTCTCTTCTGTATAAAGCTATCCTTAAAGTAATAATAAAATAATAGCTCTGATCTACATAACACCTAAGGTTTTCTAGGTACCATGTATGTATTACCTCATTTTATCTTCACAATAAACCTTATGAGGCAGGCACTATTATCATTCTCATTTTTAAATGGGGAAACTGAGGCTAAGAATTTAAATGATATTGTCAAGAAGCCATGTAAGTAGTGAGGATACAAGGCAGGATTTGAACTCCGTCTACTGGGACACCTACCTGCTTCAGGAGAAATGCTTTCACATGGTGGTTTCTGCCTGACTGCTTTCAGGATGCTTTCTTTGTGCTTCTTACAGGGTTTTGGTGCCCATCCCAGTGCTATTTTCCCTTGATGAACAACATCTAGTACCAGTCAGTTTGCTCTGAACTTGCCAAACCAGCCTCTCAGCCCACCCCCTTTCAGCAACAACTTTCCTGAGTCTGGCCCAGGTGTAAGAGATTTGAGGGGGCTGGTCATCCGGCCAATAGGTAGCAAGGAGGGCAGCCAGAGAAAGGTTAAAACCCACTATGAGGGGGTTGGGGGAGCATTCCTGCTGAAATGGCTGCTGGTTGTTTCCTGCGTTTTTGTCTCTTCTAAACTGATTCTTTTGCTTCTTCTCTAATGCCTTGACCAAGCTTCACTTTACTATTTGTTGCCTAGATGTCACTTATTCAGTTAGAGCTTTCTCCCCTGCTTAAAACTGGGGTCACTTCTGAAGCTGTCAAGAATGGGGTGGGACTGAGAGAACCCAGAAAGAGTTCTAGTTAGGCAGGGAGCAGTTCTACTAGCAGAGGCTTCCCAGGGGATGAGAAGAGCCTTTTCTTTTTCTCTCCCAAGTTTCTCCTCACTAATCTGAGCCTTTATCTTGTGGCTTTTGCTAGACATGCCAATGTACTAGTCTCTCCCTTCTTCTCCCACTGATGGAGAGAAAAGAGTAACTTTAGCTGCTCTCTGTGATAGCCAGAAAGCTGGGGAAGAGTTACTTTTCTTTGTTGTGGGCTTAATTGTCAACAAAAACATTCCAGCCTTCTACTAACTTTTCTGGCCCCAGAGGATTTCGAGCTGGAAATTTCCCCTTCTATTAGCAACATTTTATTTGGCTTCTAAAGATACAGTAAGAGTATTTGTTAGCTTTCAGAGTGCCTGGTGAAACAAGTATCTTTTTAAATCCTTACTTTGTGGCTTAGTAACACTCTTAGACAAAAAGGCAGGAGCCAAGTAGTAGTGAAACAAGTGAACCTGGAATTACATAGAGTAAAATCTTTCATGTATAGAAGAAAAATAAGACTCTTCCAAGTGACTCTCCTCAAATCTCGTCTAGATAGGTTCAAATCTTGTCTTTGCTATTTACTAATTTCTTTCAGTATGAATTCAGAGATCTTTCTCTATACTTATTGTTGAATCTCTAAGGAGAGGAGAGAGTCTGCTTTAGAACTTTCTTTTTTAAAGGCTCTTTTAGGGAGCAGCTACATGGACCAGTGGATTGAGAACCAGACTTGGAGATGGGAGCTCCTGGATTCAAATCTGATCTCAGAAACTTTCTAGCAGTGTGACGTTGGGCAAGTCACTTTAGCCCCATTGCCTAGTCTTTACTGCTCTTCTGCCTTGGAACCAATATACAGTATTAAAGATAGGAAGGAAGGGGTTTAAAAAATTTTACTTGAACAAGCTTACCTGAGAATTAGAAGAGAACCTGTAATGGGAGGGAACTGACCTAGGTTGACACTATTTTGTTCTTATTTAATTGGAATTTCTTAGGTGCTGTTGGTTTCCTCCATAATTCCATATACCTGAGTTTGCCTGGGTGAGGCTTTGAATTCAGTGCCTGGGAGGAGATATAGCCAGGGCTAATAAAGAACACTGTCTAAAGAGGAGTAACAAACTTTGTGGGGAAGTGGAACCACCATAACACACAGAATATTATGGAGGGAAAAAACTTTGGATCTCAAAAGGGCCTGGGTTTGAGTTGGGTTTCCATGATCACTTGCTGTGTACGATACTAAGAAATTAAACTTTGGACACTCTCTTCCTCATCATTGATAGCATCAGGTGTTTTCTTTATAAAAAAACAAACAAACACAGTAGAATGAGCAGAGTCCTTTAACAGTGTGAGTACTCTCAGAGAATTGGGCTTTTCTTAGATACTGCCCTATTCTCCTTTTCCTTTCTTGCAAGGTTTAAGTTGTTCTAGAATAGCAATGAAAGTGGGGAAAGAGGAAACTTAGTTTGTGATTGAGAGTCCAAATCAAGGAAGTCTTCTCTGTATGATGAGAAATTTTAATTCTCTCCTCTCCCCCATCTCCCTCTTATTCACACAATTCTTAACAATCCAGTATCTAATACTGGATTTAGAGACAGATGAACTGGGTTTGAACCCTGCCTCTGTCTGTGCCTATGACCTTAACATAGACGCAATTTCCCTGGGTGCTCCATTTTGTCAAGGAAATGAGGTGGCATCAGTCCAAAGCTAAAATTGCTTCTAGCCTGTTTATCTGAGCTGAGCTTCAATTGAGCCATTGTAGACTTCTATGAATAAGACCCTACATTGGACACTCTAAGTAGGTGATTTAGCTCAGGGCTTTGCTGGTGGGAGGGGCTTCATATTTGAATGGAGTCTTAAGATCTCTTGAGCATTTTACTTTCACAGCAGACCTTGGTAGGCAATACAACTGTCACTTCTCAAGACACAAGCCTTAACCTGAGTGACTAGCCAGAGGTCACCTGCTAATTAGGATCCAAGACAGGACTTGAATTAAAGTCTCTGGAGTCTAGCTGTTGTGATTTAAAGAAATGGTTAGTTTTCAATCTACAACAATCCATAGCCTTTACATATTTCTTAATTGGCGAGCCTCTTGCTGCAGAACTCTTTAGTCCCTGACAATGTCATGTTTGCACTGACTTTAGGTATTTTAAGCACCTAGATCCTGGTTTTGCATCTTCTGTTTTCTATGGTAACCTTGGGTTGGGAGAGGTCATTACCAATTGGGTTATTGATCATATTCATAATTGTAGGAAGTACTCAAGTAGAAAACTTAAGTCTAAATGACTTCAATAATTGCTTAGTGCACATAGACTCAGTTTTAAAAATGTAGCTGGGTAGGTGGCTCAGTAGATTGAGAGTCAGACCCTAGAGCCCAGGAGGTTGTATGTTCAAATCTGGTTTTGGACACTTCTAGCTGTGTGACCCTGGGCAAGTCAATCCTCATTGCCTAGCCCTTACCACTCTTCTGCTTGGAACCAATACACAATGTTGATTCTAAGATATGGAAGGTAAGGGTTTTAAAAAGTGAATAATAAATGCTTTGTTAATTCAATTTTTATGGAAGGGGTGCTATTAGAACCAAGTCAAGTTCATCTTCTCCTGAGGTCTATACTGCTAGTACCTTAGGATTTCTAAGGGCTTAGCCTCTTCTGCTGGTCTCCCATTTACCCCTTTAATAACCCAGTTATATACTGATTCAAAGTGCCTGGCTATCAAAGCTGAAAACAGCATCTGCCTCACATAGTCTAACCTGCACAAGGACCTCTCCTTTGTCTAACCTTCAGCTTAAGCAGGTCTAGCCTTGACACAGGGGGAAAAAACAATTTCTAACCACTGGAGTCTCCCCCAAAGTAGCACTGGCTGCCTTGGAAGGCAATACCTCCTCCTGCCCTGAAGCTCATAGGATCCCAGAGGACTGGCATAAACCTTGGTTTCCCAGTCCAATCCCTTTCCTTTATAGAGAAAGAGGCCGTCTGTCCCCTTCTCTTCCCTCCTGCATTGTCCTCAGTAGTCACCTCTACAGAGATAGTCCCAGCTTCTGTAGGCACCCATGAAATACTTATAACCATTGAAGATCCAGAAAAGAAAATTCTGGATTTCCCAATCCTTGATTACAGATGGTCCAATGTCACATGGATTTTTTATCCATGGAAATGACACTGTTGGCTTTCCTCCTGGCACCCTAAGTACCATGGCACATCTATCTGAATTGCAAATTAAACCCCCTTTTGTTTCCACTATTACAGTGAATTTATTGATTTTTCAGGGGTTCTTTTCCTTTCTATTCATATCCCAAAATCTTACCTGTCCCTCCTCTTCCCTTGCTATTCATTGTCTAAGGCACACTGGGCATGGTAGAGTTAAATGTTTGAACCCAGAGCCATTGATTCCAAATCCAGAGTTCTAGCCTGCTGCCCCATGCTGTTTCACATCCTAAAACATAAGCCCACTTTGGTTTTACTTACCCACTCCAGTCTAATAAAGGTCTCTGGGCCTTCAGGGACTACTTCATCTCTCTCTGGATCTCTGGTCTCTTGTGGCCATGTGGCAAGTGTTTGCCATTCAACTGAATGAGTTTCGATTAGTGGCAGAATTCTAATCAAGGCACTGGACAGGTGAGAGAAGTGCTTTCTGGGATGAAGGCCATATGACTGGTCATGGACGTCAATCTGCCTGAGGTCCAGTAAAATATTACAAAAAAGCCTTAAAGACACTCTTAAAGCCTTTATTAAAGACAGGACCATAGTAATGAAAGGTCAGGTGCCCCATCCCCTCAGCCCTTCATGAAGATCGTCTTTCTAGGCCCAGAATACCACTAGGTGTATCAAGGGACCATCTGAGAGAACAGAGTTATCCTTCATGATGCCTTTTATTTTTATTTTTTACATTTTTAAACCTTTAACTTCTGTGTATTGGCTCCTAGGTGGAAGAGGTAAGGGTGGGCAATGGGGGTCAAGTGACTTGCCCAGGGTCACACAGCTTAGAAGTGTCTGAGGCCGGCTTTGAACCTAGGGCCTCCCATCTCTAGGCTTGACTCTCAATCCACTGAGCAACCCAGCTGCCCCCTTCATGATGCCTTTTAAAAGATTAGGAATATGACTGCCGAGAAGCCCCCAGATCATCTTTAACAGCAAATGTTGGGGTTATCCACCAATTTACAGAGACTGGAAAAAAATCTGGGCCAAGGAGGTAACAGAGAGAGGCCTTTAAGGCCATGCCAGAGATTACGAAAATTTATGAGTCTTCCTCAATTTCCCCCCTCCATTTATATAGGACCACAGAGTGTACTTGTACTGGGAAATGGAGAATCCAAGGAAAACCTTATAACTGGGGAAGAGTTGCAGCTGTAGGAAGCCAGAGTTCAAACTGTGGAAGCTGGATAGGAAAGAAGGAGATTTAAGGAAGAAAAGTAGGTCATCAATCCATGATGGCTTAGGGAGTGGCATAAATAAGATGGTATTTCTACAGTTAAATGGGCATTAGCCAATGGATGGCAGGTAAGGAAGTGATTTTCCTTATATACATATATGCAACTTGCATTTCTGTACTTCAAGATTCCAAAGTTCTTACCAATTCTAACTTATTAGCTCCACATAAAATTTCCCTGTTTCTTCATCTGGGCTCACGAGATGGTCTCCAGTTCTCCTTGGTGTCATGGCTGGCCTTAATTGAAGGCCTAGTTAGTCAAATAATCATGTATTTAGAGCCAGAAGGGAAGTGTGGGAAGCCAATAAGAGAATAGATAAAAATCTGAGACTCCTCTTTTGACCCCTTTTGTGATCCTTGTGATTTCTTGTTGAAAAGTATTGTGGCCTTATTGTAAAGCTTTAAGTTCCTAGCTAACCAGAAGTTAAAAGGCTTAACACTATTCCCCTTTGGCCAGGAATGTAGCTGCCTGGTACAGCCAAGGCCAAAACCGTAGCAGGGGCAATTCAACCATGAGAAAAATATTCCCCGACTTGGCTTTCTGATAAGAACCCAGTCAAAATTCAGCCTTGGCCTTGGTTTGTTCTGAAGTCAATGAGACTTTTTGTGTTTTGATATGATACAATTTATAACTTCTGCGTGTTCTTTTGTGTGAAATGAGTCTTGAAATATAATAATAAACTCCATGCTCCTGGAGACAGAGCTGGAAGAAGCAACTATGAGCTAACAGAAAGATCTCCCATGTCCCTTTATTCCCATATCAACTAAAGTGTCCTTATCAGATTATCAGAGATGATAGATAGATCTTGAGAGGGAAGATATTTTAGAAGCCATGAATTCCAACTTTAAAGATGAAGACTCTAGAGCTGAGAATTTAACTGCTTTGCTTAGAGTTCTAATAGGTAGTGAGTGCTTGAGAAGAGATTTGGACTGGAATCTTCTGATTCTCAGCTCTGCTCACTGGGCCGTGCTGCCTCTCAAAGGACCACCTTGGGCTTCTTTACCTGGAAAAAAGGAGATATTAGATTCTGCTTCAAAGCCAGGTGACTTTGCCTTCTTTCACAACTTAGTGATGGAGTTTTACCACCCTAACTCCAATCTCATGACTCCAACTAAGGCTTCCCACTCACCCTGGCTTTGTTCCCGTGCCTCTTTATGGCACCTCTGGTCAGGATGAAAGCTCTGATGGAAAATTTGTATTACTTGATTCTTTGATTGTGGGAGGCCAATAAGAGAAGCAGAGTCTCAAATAGATATTTTTATCTGGACCCCATTGAAAGCTACTCTGCTAGTCAGAGCCAGACAGGATGGGCTACTAAGATAAATATCTTGACTCCTCTTGAAAACCCTGAAGTCAATGAGGTTTTTTGTGCTTTTATATGATATAATTTGTGTTTTCCGTGCAACTGCGAAGTTTCTTTGTGTGAAATGGGGTTTGAATTCTGTATATATTAAATTCTGTATATATAAAGTGACTCAATGGCACTTTGGAGATGGAACCATGAGCTGACAGAAATCCAGAGTCTTTGAAAGTAAGGGACATACATGTCTCCATTTCACAGATGACACAATTGAGGTACGAGTTCTCTCTGGAAGGCAGCCCCAGTCATCTAAATCAATCTTCAGGGCTTTTTTTAAGTGGGCAGAATAAGAGCTAGATAAAGCACAGTGCTATCCTTTGAGTCTCAAAGGCATTATTTCTATTATAACACCTGAGTCCCAGGGCTGAAAGGGCTGCCCTGGAGTTGCTCAGGTAGTAAAGGACTTTAGTTTTCAGATAATAAGTTCTACCTCTGAGCATTATTTCACTTGTTCTCCCAACTGTGCTGGGTACTACTAGGATTTCTATTTCTGAAAATGAGAAATCTTGATTCAAGATCCACTTACCCAGGGTCAAACATCTGGTAAATAGCAGAAGGGGGGAGTACTGGATTACTTGTCACAAATACCAAGGAGAGTAGGTATTATTAGCCCCACAAGCCTTAGTTTTCACTCTTACAAGATGGGAATCCAAAGAAAGAATTTTCCCTTTCTCACAGTAAATGGTAGAGTCAGGATTTGAATTGACTACAAGATTCAGTGGTGAGTAATGACTGATGCTACACACTAAAGGCAGAAATGGGGACGGACTGAGATGAGGACTCTAACAGGCCCTCCAAGATGTAATGAAGGGATCTTAACAGACTTATAGAAGGGATTGAATGATTCTATAGCCACCAACTGTTCAACCCAATGTGAAAAAGCAGTGGGTCTATCTTCTAGAAAGGTCTCATGGGAATATGACACAAACAGGTGAAAAGCAGATCTCATTACTTTCCAAGGTAACCCAAACACTACAGTTTTCAAGCAACGTTTGGATCACCAATTGTCAAGGAATTATTAGAGAGGATTTCTGTGGTTGATTATGGATCAATTATCTGCCTCCCTCCCACTCCCTTGGAAGTTCCCCTTCTAACCCCAACTCTGAGATTCCATAAAGGTTAGCAAGGAAATTTATGAAGACTGAGCTTACCACTCCTCTCAGGGCAGAGCTTAGAAATGGAAGCAGCTATCTTTGACCCCTTGCAGCTATGAAATATTCTGGGGTGAATTGGATTGTTTAGAAGCTTCAATAAAGGATCTAGCATCCCCCTGTGGACACACCTGCCAATAGATTATAATCCTCTCTGGTTTAGAGAATCATTTCCATAGACTATTCTCATGTGTTTCTCATGTCTATACCTCCCTGACTTGCCCTCTACCTGTAGTCTTTTTTTTAGGCTAAGCATCTTCCATCACTTCAATCTTGCTCATAAACTGAGAACCTTCACCACCCTAGTAGCTCTTAGAGAATCAGGGATCTTAGATCACAAGAGAATGTTAGAGGTCAAGTCCAAGTACATTTTGACAGATAAGGAACTGAAGTGACTGTTCCAGTTTAGCAATTTTCCTTCCTCATATACTGAGAATTAAGCAGATTACATTTGATATGACCACAGTATAACTGAACCATGTCACCCTTCTCTGAAGCTAGCAGTCCTCTTAAAATTCCACTAGGATTTTTTTCCATTATTTCAACAAAGGCAGAAAATAATTTTGATTTCTGCATATTAAAAACTCATCTTTTAAATATTTATGTACCTTCTCACAAAATAGAGTATTTGGTTCTTTGGCAGACCCTTGAGCACTTTGGGATCATAGCTGTTAAGTGATGGCTCCTTGCCTAGATCTGTGGATATGCAGAAGGCATGGATGGCTTGGTGGTGTTTGGGCTGAACCTACCGTAACTCCTGGAAATGATCACTTTTCTCATCTTTGTTTTCCCTTTGCTTTCTCCAAAGCAGGAAGGTTTAGTTATTTGAGGGTTCTGAGGACGTTTTTCAGCTCTAATATTTGGTCTTATTCTTGAGTCAAAAGACCAGACAATTGTCTGGTTATCCCATTAGAATAGGCCCAACTTCGCAGAGTTGTGAAGCAGCCTAAACCTCTGACAACTTTCTAAGAACTAGACTTAGAACAATTTATCAGTCACCAACACCTTCTGTTCTGTGGGAAAGTGCTTCTCGGATCTGATACAATAATATATATGGGGCTCAAACCCTACTCTTCTGCCTTCAACGGGCTCTTTCCAGGATTGATGAGCAAAGCATATGGCTATATGCAACTCTGTTTAAAACCTGCTCATGAGAATGAGCAAAGAGAGCCAACTTGGCCTTTCTTTTCTGGTTTGTGAAATTCCTATCTTGAGTCAGTGCTGCCCTCTTTGGATCAGAGGCAACAGGGATGTGACTTCTGGATATTTTTGGCTCTCTTTTTGGTCAAGATGGCTGTTTTATTTCAATAGAGATCTTTGTTTTTGTTGAAAAACAAAATCCAGAATTCAGTTAGTCATCTTGCCCTGTTAGGGAGTCATTCCCCATTTGAGTTGTTCCTGGAAGGCACTTGGGAGTCTTTGCTGGCCCCAAGAGAGATGGAAATTGCAGTTTCTAAGTTTTATTAAAAAACAAATTCAATTTGTTCATTCCCAAGGAGGCAATGCCTGGGGTCTGTAGAGGCTAGAATTTAACAATGTTAAGGCTCCATAGTCATTATATATATTCCCCCTTCTGCTTTCTTGATCCAGCATCAGTTTTTTTTAAAACCCTTAACTTCTGTGTATTGGCTCCCAGGTGGAAGAGTGGTAAGGGTGGACAATAGGGGTCAAGTGACTTGCCCAGGGTCACACAGCTTGGAAGTGTCTGAGACTGGATTTGAACCTAGGACCTCTCTTCTCTAGGCCTGACTCTCAATCCACTGAGCTACCCAGCTGCCCCCTCCAGCATCAGTTTTTAAGTATCCAAATATTTTTCTAAATACCTCCGTAAGGGCAACCTAGTCATTTCTATATTAAATTTGTTTCCCCAATTGATGGGCACTGCTTTTTCTCAGATTTTTGCTGTTAAATAAGATTGTGTGCCAAGTGTGTGAAGCTTATAAACTGTTAACCAACTTTAAAAGGTTCTTAGCATTATCCTCTTATAGGAGAGAAGCCTGCAATGGTGATACGAAAGGGTCCAAATCTGCTACTTGGGTAGTGCATTGGATAGTGCCAGGCCTAGAATCGGGAAGAACCCTCTTCCGGAGTTCAAATCTGATTTTAGACAGTAGCTGTGTGGCCCTGGACAAGACACTTCACCCTGCTTGCCTTAGTTTCCTCATCTGTAAAACGAGCTAGACAAAGAAATGACCAGCCGCTCTAATTTTGCCAAGAAAATCTCAAAGGAGGTCACAGTCAGAAGTGACTGAAAGATGACCCATATGAAGCCTATGCTGGTCACCCTCTGACAGCAACATCTTTTATCTTGCCCCAACTAACATCCTTACCCATTTGAATAAGGTGTGTTTAAGCATGTGTCTTGTGGACTATCCAAAGCCTATCCCAGACTAGGGAATGAGATGCCTGAATAAAGAAGTTGTGAGGCTAGCCCTTATCTTGTAATAGTCTAGTATGTACTTGATAACACTGAAAACTAAGATTGTCTAGATCTAAATCCTGGACTTGCCACTGGACCACCTGGATATGACCTTGGACAAGTCATTTCCTATCTCTAGAACTGTTTCAGATGGAGCTTATAGGGGAAGATTTTTTTCCTTGGCATTTTGTTAGGGTACCACTCTATCATTTCTCCTTCTCTTCCTATATTAGAATGTAGATCTCTTGAAGGTAGGAAGTGTTTTGATCTTTGTGTGCCCATCAGCTGCCTGACACAGGTCTTCAGCCCAGTTCACTCAAGCAGCGTTGTGTACTGATGTAGATATTGTGATGAATTATGTTGAATTACCTCCCATGGTGAAATCTCAGGAGGGAACTCTGTGGACTGAGTGACTGAAAACTAACTTTAGCAAATAAACACTATAAAAATGGTTCAATCATTCAATTTCTGATCAGAGAGCCAGTATGGCAGCCTTAAACCCAAGTCTTCTAACTGCAAAGCCTCTTCTCTCTCCTTTCTACCACCTACCCCTTTCCTTTCACACTAAGTGCTTAATTCATAACTTGTTGAATTAGACAGCTCTCTAAATATACTCTATCTACATTCCTCCAGTTGAGAGTTTTTACTTCCTTTTTAGCTCGAGTAGAATGGAGGATGAAGTTGGTTTGACCATCTTGGGTTTGTTTCTTCACAGATGGGCTGAAGCCCCTTGTTCAATCTGAGCAATGATGGTTTTTCTCTTTTCTTTTTTTGAAAACTTGCTCCTGATCAGTTTTGTCCTCTCCCATGATTATAAGAGCAGGGCAGCTGTTGGCCACATTTTAGGATGGTAGTGGGGGAAGGGACCCACCACAAGGGGTCCCTCTCCCCCACCCCAACTGCATTATTTCAGGCTGATTGCTCCAGTGCAAGAAATCAGTTTCTCTTTTTAATAAGAAAAATCAAAATAGAAATTCAGACAGTAGAAGTTGATGATTTATCCTGCACTGGAGAATTACAGTATCTGAAAGTCAAGTCATCCAGCCTCGCTGACTTAATGGAAACCTTCTGAGCCTCTTGCTTTATTAATGTTGCGTTGGAAAACTTGTCCACAGTTCCTGGGCAGAGAGTCAAGATCCACATTTAAGGGGCTTTACTAGAGGCTTTCATTAATAAAAGGGCAAGGAAATCCACAACCTATTTTAAAACAATATATTCTCTTTCCCCTCCCCTCTCCTTCCCCTCAATATTTATTATGTTTAGAATATAGCTTTACACATAGTCTTGCCTCTAGAAAAATGGCCATTCACGTAAAGAAAAACTCTTGAAGGCCAATTTAGAAAAAAACATTTTTTTCTTGCCCCAATTATGAGTATATACATATAAATTTATTCATCTAAATGGGAGTTGCTATGAACTGAGCCCTATTGGAAACTGAAGTGAGACTTTTCTCCATGGATGGTTTTTTACTAGATTTCTTGTTTGTAAATAACCCTTTTCTTATTGAATATGACTTTGTCATTGTTGATGTTAGTTTGGTTTTCCTTTATCCTCACAAAGCCCAGGCATCTCCAACTGCGTAGTTCTAGTTCAAGATTCCTCTTAACTTGCTAAACTCTCCTCCTATGCTTCAGGCTGTCATAATGCTGCCTTCATCCACTATCTCACTGGGCATGTCAAGGTTACTACAGAGCAGTGCATCAGAAAGTACTGATGGGTTTGAAGTTTGAGAACTTGGGTCCCAAACTGGGTTGTCTTCATGCTGTCTAAACTACTTGGAATCCAGAGGAACTTATGAGAGAGAACACTATCCACATCCAGAGAAAGAACTGTGGGAGTGGAAGTGAAGAAGAAAAACATGATCAATCATGTGGTTTGATTGGGATTTTGGCATCAAAAGATCACTATTGCAAATAGAGGCAATATGGAAATAGGTTTTGAACAATGATACATGAATAACCCAATGGAATTGCTTGTCACCTCTAGGAGTAGGGAGGGAAGAGGGATGGGAAAAATCATGAATCATGTAACCATGGAAAAATACTCTAAATAAAAATTAAAAAGTAAAATAAAAATAAACTACATTGAGCACTTAATCTTTCTGGCCCCTATTTTTCTCATTGGTAAAATAAGGGGATGGACTGTGGAATTGTGCTAAATTCATTGGTCTTCACTTAATTGGGATCACCTAATTTGACTGGATAAACATTAAGTACCTATAAACTTCTACCAGTGTTCTTCCTATTTAAAAAAAATGGGATTCTAGATACAAAAGAGTGCCTACATCTTTGGAGCTCCCATCCTACTTTGGGCAGGGAACACTAAGTAAACACCAGTTGAGAGAGAGGTGATAAAAGCAGTGGGATAAAGAAAAGGCTCCTTCTAGGAGGGCACCTGAGATGAGGTTTGAAGGAAGATGAATCAAATGAATCTAGTAGTTTCACAGCAAGCTTTTGATTGTGGTTTCATTTTCTCCCTGATTCATTTAGTAATTCTGTCTTCTCTGCCTTAGTTTGAATGAATGAGGGTTATTGAACTCAGAGAGGACTTGGGGGTAAACATGGTAGCTGCTTTCCAGTATTTGAAGAGCTATCACGTGAGAAAAACATTAGACTTCTGCTGGATTGAAAGAGAGAGTGGAGAATGAGGGTTAGGTGAGAGTAATAATAATATTATGCTCGTGAAAGATTCTCAACATCTAGAACCATTCAGTGGTTGAAAAGGCTTCTTTGAAAGTAGTGAATTGTCCCAAACACTGGCTCTTCCAGCAAAGTCTGGATAATGGGAAGGGAATAAGCACTTAATCAGCACCTATGTACCAGGCACTGAGCATTTTACAAATGTTTCATGTGATCCTAGTTGGATGTCATGGAGAAAATTCATACTGTCAGTTGAACTAGATAGCCTGGGAGAAACCTTGCACCTCTGAGATCGAGTTGGAGTATCTTACATCATATATATGTATAATACATATGTTGAGGTATAGTAATGTCATGAATAATGCCCGGCCAGGAGTCAGGAATATATGGTCTCTAATCACACCTCATATACAGTGTAATTGTGGGTAAATCACCATATCTCTGGGCTTTATCTTTCTCATCTCTACAATGAGAAGATTAAGCTTACTAATCCTTAAGAGCATCCTCAACTTGATTTCTTCCTTCAGACTCTTCTTTAATGAGAGTTCTCCTTATTTCTTACAACTTAGCATCCTTCTTGGTAATCTTAGTGATGAATAGTAAAGCATTAATTCACTTAAGATTTAAGTCTGGAAAAGTAATTAAATCTATCCTTGATAGTCTATGAAAATCTTTGCCCTCTCAAGTTGCTTTTGTTTTTTAGTCATGTTTGATTCTTCATGACTCTATTTGGGGTTTTCTTGGCAGTTATGGGAGTGGTTTGCCATTTCCTTCTCCAGCTTACTGAAGAAACTGAAGCAAATGGGGTTAAGCAAATTTTCCCAGGGTCACAAATTGTGGCAGGATTTGAACTCTGATCTTCTGATTCCAGGTCCTGGCACTTCCTGATTCCTGTGCCACCTCACTGCCCTCAAACTGTAGAGGTCAGTAAATATAGAGATCCTGCTCTGTAACCAGAGACTTATCTGAGTGGCCTAGGGTGGTCATCAGATGTAAAGAACTAAACAGATTGGAAGCACGGCTTGTTAGCTCATAATGCTCTGAGGTATAATGGAGTCACCACTTTATTATAAAGGAAATTAAAGATCTCCTTCCCCAAAAGCCCAAGAAAGTTTCCCACAGTTACAAAAAGCAGTATTTTTACTATAGTCAAAACAAAAGTCTTAGAAGCCTCCAGGTATAGATAAAAAACCTATGCTAAACTATCAACTGTATGTGTTATCTTTAAGTGGAGCCTGGGACATCTCGTTAAGCTGGAAAGCCCCCGAATTTCTCAGCCTTGATGGTATTAAACAATTTTTTGAGCCTCATTATTTTACTTTAATTCTGGGCAAAATGTCCTGCCAAGGGTTCGACCTTGGCTGTACTAGGCAGCTGCATTCTCGGTCAAAGGGGAATAGTGTTAGCCCCCCTCCTGCTGGATTACTGAGAGCCCAAAGCTTTTTCAATAAGACTATAATGCATTTTAAAGGAAGGTGAGAATTATGAAAGGAACCAAAAGTGGAATCTCAGATTTTTATCTTAGCCCACTCCATCTCGACCATGATAGGGAGAAAATTCAATACATGGCTCTGTCGGTCTGTATTGATCTTTTGAGGGGGGCCAGATAAAAATATCTACTTGAGATTCTAATTTCTCTTAATAACTCCCAACAAGTAAAAGGCAATACAGGTAAATTCTCTTGTTTAGAAGGTTAACCCTCTCCCCAAACTTGATCTGACCAAATGATTTCTTTTGAATTGGAGTCTAAAATAAACCTTTTATACTATCAAATCTAACAATTTCCTTATACACAGAACCACATTAATATCGACTCATGACTCTCCCCCCACCCCTTTTTGCCTTTTTAAAATCTGAAAATGAAGACCATAAACTTACTTCTATTAGGTAATAACTTTTTGTGGTAGCAAAGATTGGACAGATCAAATAGATGCATGTTTGGATGGAAGACAGTGGATATATCCAGTCAGAGGAACTGAGTTTTAATCCAGACTATTTTTTCTATTTGTCTGACCTTGAATAACCATGTGGCTTTGGGCATCAGTTTTTTTTTATTTTAAACCCTTAACTTCTGTGTATTGACTTATAGGTGGAAGAGTGGTAAGGGTAGGCAATGGGGGTCAAGTGACTTGCCCAGGGTCACACAGCTGGGAAGTGTCTGAGGCCGGATTTGAACCTAGGACCTCCCGTCTCTAGGCCTGGCTCTCAATCCACTGAGCTACCCAGCTGCCCCCTGGGCATCAGTTTTATCATATTTATGTAGCCCAAGTATAGCACCCATAAGTTAGTTTTTTAAAAATAAAACTTAACTCTAAAAAAAAGTTCAAAGTTTGTCCTTAATACAGCCTTTTGGAGACCCATGATGAGCTACTGTTGCATTCGTCAAACCAATAATGGATTTTTGGTGGTATCCCCCTATTTTCTTCTATCTTGAGGGGAGGGAGAAGAAGGTGCAGAGTTTACTAGATTTTGTGCCCTAGGCACAGTTACTGCCCAAGTAAAAGATTTGGATACTGAGGCATTCTGGAAATTTTCAGAAAGGTACCTGTGATTCAGAAGGTATTCAACCTCTTAACAGGTCTCCAGATCAGAACTATAGCCTGGATGATCCCAGCCTGGGTTTAAGTTATTCTTGTTTCATCCCCAAGGACATGTTGCATTAAAAAAAGATACCTATGGCATCACTCATTTTATTCAGCTCTAGCTCTCTTGGCTAGGACCAGTTCATCCTGCCAATATTCATTTTGGTAGACATGGTTCTTCCCCAGAAGGCTGTCAGCATAATAGCTCTTGAAGTTCCCATTGGTGTTCTTCTATTTAAAACTTGTTATTAATACCTTTTGACCCAAATATAAAATATGTAAGTGACTATGTGAAAGTAATAATAACAAGCTCTATTAGCCACCCAGAAATGCTTCCTCCAGTGAAATGTCTGCATGAGAAGAATGGGCACATGTTTGTAACAAGCTCTATTAGCCACCCAGAAATGCTTCCTCCAGTGAAATGTCTGCATGAGAAGAATGGGCACATGTTTGCCCCAACTGTCTGGGGCAAGTCTTTGTATCATATCCCTTACAGGGAATAGCATCTACCATGCATCACTTTGTGTCTGTGCTCTCTCATAAAATAAAGTTATTTGCTCCCCTCAAGTTGTAGAGGTCAGTAAAGGGTAGTACAGGTAAACCCTTTGAAATAAGGTGGGGAGAGGGATTATCTTTAAGATGTAGTGAGTAGGAAGATGCAAACTTTCCCCTAACCAACCCTTCAAATGACAGAAAAGAACTTTTTTTTTCTGAAGTCAGCTCTCAACTAACTAATACCTTTTCTTTGGTCAGAAAAGTTGATTTGGCTTCAGTAGCTTTCAGGTGATTCAGCCCTGAAATCAGAGGGTTTCATGTTCTTGGGCAGTATCTTGCCATTGGTTTTTCTTTTGAGCAATCATCATGTCTCATTCACCAGATTCTTCATTTTGTGATTGACTTAGAAAAAAATAACAAGACTAAACTCCCCATTATGGTCAAGTACGATTTCCCCCCACCCAACATTCCTTGCATCCTGATGCTATTATCCTGAAATAGCTGTTAGATTCATAACTTCTCAGTTGGATCCTTCAGAACCCTGATTACTTGTGTATAAGTGACTTGCTGGATTCTAAGACTCTGTGTCCATTAGCATAATCAGCGCACTAGTTTTAAATGAGCATTTTCCAGGACACTTGTAGAAACGGAATTTCATCATGATTCTTCAGATCTGCCAATGTGCCCTCTTCAATAAATAAAATGTCTAGAGGCAATTGGTGGTTCAGTGGATAAAACAGCAGGCTGATGTCAGAAAGACTAGAGTTAACATCTAGTGTGATCCTGAGCAAGTCACTCAACCTATTTGTTTTGGTCTCCTCCATTGTAAAATGGGAATAAATGTTCTAATCAAATAAGATAATTTGTAAAAATCACTTATCATAGTGCTTTGTGCACTTATTCTTTCCCCTTTCCCCATGTATGAAAGAGTCCCCTTATATGCAGCATAAAGCAGTTAGATTAGATAGTGAACCTTCCTTGTCCCCTTCTAGGTCTCAATTGTTAGTCCTAGGAAAGAGCTGGCTTTCAAGAAGAAAACTTGCCCTTGTCTTGGCTGTTCAGAGCTGCATGGAATTTGGGTTTGATCCCCCTGAATCATCATAAGGCCCCAGTTTCCAACACAAAGAATGAGGTGATTTCTTAGCGGCCCAGGCCCCATGGTAGGCTTGTGCCAGATTAGCTCATGGCGCCTTTTGGTATGTTGGTGGGGAAAGAATTCATGTTACTTCATTAGTATAAGCAAGAAACAAGTACTACAGTATGTGTCTTGGGCCATAATTCATAAGGATGCAATCTGAACATGAAAGTACACCAACTATAAAAAAATGTGGAATGTTGATATATTGTATATGTGGAAAAGATTAAGAACTCATAAACTTGGGCTAGTTAATGAGGACAGATGGTTGGCCCAAAGGATGAGACAATAAATCAGAGACTCCCCTGAACTGTCTTGCCATCTCCCCTTCCTCTCTACCCTTCTGAAATTCAACCCCACCTGAAACTTCCTTGGATTTCCTTTGCCTCCACTGTAGTCCTTGTGATCATCTGGAAAGGAAGTAGAATGGCTCCCAGCCTATGAGAGGGAGCCTTTTCCCAAGATCAGTTTTCATTCCTTACTCTACTGGGTCAGCTCCAGGGCTAGAGGGAACAGAAGCAATGCAATAGAGGACATTGCTTTAGAGCTCTAAAGGTCCTAGGCTCATCACCTAGTCCAATCACTTCCATTTTAAAAAGGCTTTCAGCTGAAAGTCCCAGAAATAGTGGCTTGCCCAAGGCCACACAAGTTGTAGAACTGAGAACTGAACCTAGGACTGACAAGATCTTACAACTAAGATGAAGCGATCAGGACTCTGCCTCAAGAGGCCAAATCTTAGAAGATGTTGTCAATGCTGTCATGGCTTGAGTTTGCTTCTCTTTGTGCGTCTCAGAGCCATGACCCTTACCCCTCTTTGGGTAATATGTTTGATTCATCTTCCTTCAAACCTCATCTCAGGTGCCCTCCTAGGAGGAGCCTTCTTTATCCCACTGCTTTTATCACTTCTCTCTCAACTGGTGTTTACTTAGTGTTACCTGCCCAAAGTAGGATGGGAGCTCCAAAGATGTAGGCACTCTTTTGTATCTAGAATCCCAATTTTTTTAAATAGGAAGAACAGTGGTAGAAGTTTGAGTCTGAGCCTTCAGTTGTAAGGGACTTCAGAGACCTTCTGTATTCTGAATTCTTGTGTCCTGGAGTCCTTGTTAGTCAAGATTACCTTGGGGCTTAGGAAGGATGGTACACAAGAGCTAAGTTTGGGACCTGGATTCAAATCCTCACCACTGCTTATAGCCTAATGGGTTGAGAGCTAGAAAAGATGTCAGAGGCCATCTTATACAAGCCCCTTCCTTACAGATGAGGAAAATGAGGCTAAATAAGAGTAGTCATTCCCTTGAGGCCACTTACGTGTAGTGTCTGAAGCAGGACTGCCTCATTTGGGGGTGGGATGGGGTGACAAGTTGCTTCATTTTTGTTTCCCCTTCTAAAGGAGATTTCAAACCACAAGACCTGAGGTCCCTTCCAGCTCTAAATGTCATGCATGGTACCAGTGTTTCCCCTCTCACTCTGGTCCTCTTGCTTCAGACAAATTCCAACTTGTCAGTGTCTCCCATATGGCATTCCAGGACAAACCATACTTTAGACACAGAATTTGATGAGGGAATTTCCTTTCATGGCGAGCTTGGGGTGGTGGGTTAACACCCTTTAATAATCAACAGATAATTAGTCTCTTAACACTCTGGGATCATAGGCCCAGACTTGGAGCTGGAAGGGACCTCAGAGGTCATTGAATCCAACCCCTTCAATTTCCAGATGAGGAAACTGAGGCTGAGAGTGGTTATGCTTGGTTCTGAAGCTATACTTCCCTGATTCCAAGTCCAGTTATCCATTGTGACATTGCCTCTCCTAAAACAGATACTTTAACTCTTAAGACATACTACTTTTATAAACAAGTGCCATTTAGCCAATCTGATATCATTTTGTTGTCAGTAACTGAATTAATGATACCTAGTGCTTTGACTTGTAAAAAGAGTCTCAAGCTTCCCTCAAGACTCAGTTCAAATACTAATAAGTAATAGTGAGAGGGGAGCATTCTGGGAATGGGGCACAACACTGCAGGGATGGGGGAATGCCTGAACAAAAACAGGAGAATGGGAGATGTAGCATTGTATGTATGGAAGTCAACATCCTAGTGTCTAGTAATCAAAGACTACATGGAAGGCAGCAAAGTCTCCTCCCCTAAATCCCCTCTCCCAGTATGTTTCTTGAAAGCTCCATTGATTAGCGGGATGACCAAAATCAAAGGATAGAGGCATCCTTTCTATGATCTCTTCCCTGAGCCATTTAGTTGTCTTAGATATGAATGTTCTGCAAAAACTGAAAAAAAAACCCCATAGAGGAAGAGGTACTGAGCTCGAGTTAAGATCAAGTCTCATGTTGTATTAATCAACCTTTATGAGACCTCAGTTTTCTTCTTGCCTGATTCTTTGTGAAGCCATAGACTATGGCTATTCATGGGATTTTCTTGGCAAGGGTATGGGACTGGTTTGCCGTTTTCTTCTCCAGTGGATCATCTTATCGGGTAATCTGAGGCTTAAGTGACTTGTACAGGGTCACAGTTGGGAAATGTCTGAGGCTGAATTTGAACTCATCTTAAAATCCAGCACTTTCCACTGAGAGACCTTGTTGCCTCCCCTCTATAAAATGAGACAGTTTGATTTAAAAAACAAACTACACTTCTCCCAGTTCCATGATTCCAAGATACGTGCCAAGAAGTAATCAGTGTTGGTCATGACTAAGCTGGTTTTAATCAAGTGGTGAGTATATCACAATCTAATGAAAGAAATGAACAAATCAATAAGCACAATCAATATAGAGATGAATGGGAAGTAATCCACAGAAGGATGGCCCAGCATTAAGAGGGGTTGGGAAAACTTCTGTAAAAGGTGGGATTTTAATGGAGACTTGAAGTCAGGGAAACTGGAGATGAGAAGGAAGAATATTCCAGGCATGGGGGAGAGCCAGAGAAATACCTGGAGCCCAGAGGTAGGTCAGATTATTTTTTTCAGGGTAAAGTTGTGGGAGAGAGGAAAGTCGACATGATATTTGGAAACCTGGGCAATTTAAAGCATGGTTTGGAGCTGGCTCGATATAATAGGCAGAGCTAGGTGGCTTGGAATCAGCAATTCTCACCTTCATGAGCACAAACACAGACTCAGATTCTTGCTAGCTGTGTGACCTTGGGCAAATCACTCATTCCTGTTGACCTCAGTTAAAATCATCCGTAAAATGAGCTAGAGAAATGACAAACCACTCCAGTATCCTTTCCAAGAAGACTCCAAACAGGGTCATAAAGAGCTGGACAAGACTGAATAACAGAGTGTCCTGGGAGATCCTCACTAACCTAGGGCCAGTTCAGCCCTAAGTTAGGAGTTTGAAAGTTAACTAGATCACCTTTCCAGTGAGAGGCAGAGCATAATCTGTAGATGCCCAGGGTTAGAGCATAATTCTAGTTGGGAAGAGAGGACCAGATTTATTACTTGAGTTTCCAAGAGATTGAATCCTGCCCTCTTTTTCTCACCAAGTTGGCCTTGTGTGCTTTGGCCCTGTGCAGGTAAATATAAGACATGGCTGCTGCCACCTTTTCCATGCTCCAGGTTATAGACTTCAGTTGAGGGTGTTGTCTATGGCTCCATTCCCTCCTTTATTACTTCCATCTCTTGTGTCAAAGGGCCACCTTCTGGGAACTTTTCTTTCATGGTGTTCTAGGAGCAAACAGATGAGGAAATCTCCATCTACTAGACTTGGACATTTCTCAAAGAGGCAGCCTTGGAGGCACTGCGAGGTTGAGCTCAGCTCTGTTCAACAGCTCAGAAGTGGGGTGAACCCCATCATCCTTATGTCTAGGGATGATTTGTCCCTGACCCTAACCTTTTCCTTTAGCTCTAGAAGCTGATGCAGAAGATAATGCTGCATTGAGATCTTTAAAGTGAATTATAGCCTATTTGGTGGGCCTGGGCTCTTAGTGCTGGATCCTAGATTTGAGGATCTGGGGAGATTTTATCCCACTTTTGATGGTCTGGGCAGGCCTTTGTGAATGGCTTTGGACTTTACTGGGCTTTACCTCTTATAAATTCTGTATTGGCCTGATTTTGAGCATCAGCTGTTCTCTACATTGGAAGAAGAGGGAGTTTCCTTGCTGAGCACTCCCTAAACCAAATGGCATATCCAGCTTTAAAAAGCTCACAAAGGCAATAAAATGGAAGACTTATCCAATATCTTTTATCATTATGTGGTGTGTCTTCTGTCTTGGCATGAGCAATCTGGAAATATGTATTAGATGAAAGCTCTGCTATAATCTATATCCGACTACCCCCTCGGGGAAAGGGGAAGGAAATCTGAACCCTAAAATGTCAGAAAACGATTCATTGTTTCTATGTATAAATGGGGAAAAATTAAATTAAAAGAAAAAGGGGGGGGGGAATGGAGACTCCATAGTTTCCTCCCAGATCCAATAACAAATCTGTGGGACAGTGAACATAGGAATGAATTATAGTGAAAGGACCTAAATTTGAGCATTGGATTATAAGGTCAGAAATGTAGAATTAGAATGGAACTTAGAGGTTCATTTTTACATTTAAGAGAACTGAGGCAAATAGATGTTAAATGACTTGTTTAGAGTTACACTAGTGAGTGCCTCAGGCAGGATTTACTTGAAATTTGGCTCAGTCATATATCCACTGCTCCTCCTAACTGCCTCAACCACTCCCCCACCCCACCCCCAAATCCCACTAAATATTGTTTGTCCCTTTTAAAAAAATCTTCACCTCCCGTATTAGAAATCAACACTAAGTATTGGATCCAAAGGAGAAGAGTGGTGAGGGCTAGGCAATTGGAGTTGAGTGACTTGCTCAGGCTTACCACAGCTAGGAAGTGTCCAAGGCTAGATTAGAACTCAGGTCTGGCATTCTATCCACCATGTACTACCTAGCTGCTCAGTTACTCCTAGCTTTCCTTTTTGAATGGGGCCATTGCCATGAGGGTGATATCTTGACTTGCTCATGGTTTGGATTTAAATGAGGTAAAGTCTCACCAAGTCAGCAAGCCTATATCATCAGTGTATCTCCCCCTAAATATATCCTTCTAAATATAACTGATAAGAGACAGTGTAGCCTTTGCTTGGACTATCAGTGAGGAAGAACTGGCTACTTCCAATGTCCCGTTAGGCTTGTTGAGTTACATCCAATCATTGTTCCCAGTTCTGACCCTGTGGGACCAAGCAGCAGTCTAAAGGTGGAGGTCCTTGGTTAAATCCTGCTTGCTTACTGCCTTATACATCCATGAAGAAGTCACTTCCTCTCCTGGTCCCACTTCATACATCTGTAAAATGAGGAGTTGAGCTAGTAAGTCTTTAAGGATTTTTCATGTGTAATTCCAGGTATTGCAGTGGACAGAGGGCTAGGCATGGAATCAAGAAGCCTTCAGTTCAAATCCAGCTTCAGACTTTCTAGCTGTGTGACCCTGGGTAAGTCACCTCACCCTGGTTTCCTCAGTTTCCAAATCTGTCAAATGATTTGGAGAAGGAAATGGCAAGTTACCCTGGTATCTTTGCCGAGAAAACCCTAAATGAGTTTGTGAAGAGTCAGACTCAACTAAAATGACTGAACAACAAAGGTTTAATTTTATGGTCTGAGGATCCCTCTTCAGCAAGAGGCATTCAAGTGCTTTAAGGAAGTCATCATGGCCCACACTTGTCTTGCTGAAGCATTTCCCCAGTCTAAACCATCCCTGGTTCCATCAACTGAGCTCCACCTGGTGTGAAGTCCACTCATTGCCCTCTATGTAGTGGTGCCCAGAAACAAGCAACACTTCGGAAATTCCTATGCCACTGGTCTTGGGATCCCCTCTCAGAGCGAAGTCCTTCATAAGCCTCTACCTCAGTGGCTCCAGAAGGCCCCATTTTCAACAGCTCCATTTCATCCTTCCAGCCTGGCCCTGACACAATGATAGCCACAGGCAGGTTTCAGGCATTTTCCCAGCCCTCTAATGGAACATCAGTGGGAATGTTTACAACATGCTGCCACTTAGGAAGCCTTATCAGGGCCCTCTAATATCTACCCACCTCCCTGACACATGATAACTGCTGAGTACAGTAGTTGGCCAGCCAGCCTTGGTGGCTTAGCTGGTGGCCACCAGAAATCAGCTGATTGCTTGATGTTTTTCCCATCACTGCCTAATCAGAAAGACCTATGACAAGGCTGATGCCTGAGCTGATAAATGGGGACAATCTGTCTCTTAAAGGCATTGCTGATAGATGCAGAAACAAATTTATCTGTATATGTGGGCCTACAGGAAACCTGCCAAGGAAACAACATCATGGGTCAGCAGGAATCATGAGACTATAGGCAATGGTTCTTCTGACTTCATCAAACCAAAAAGTGTGGGGATAAAGGTTAGAAAGATGACTGACTGGAGCAGGACATCAGCTGGGATCTTCAGAATATATCCCCAGCAGTCAGTGGGGTGAATCAATGGATAGAGAGCCAGGCTTGGAGACGGGAAGTCCTGAGTTTGAATCTGTCCTCAGATACTTCTGACCTGGATTCTAAGCATGTCATTTAACCCCCATTGCCTAGCCCTTACTGCTTTTTTGACTTGGAATCAATGCCTGGTATCAGTTCTAAGACAGAAGGTAAGGATTTAAAACAGAAAATATATACCCAGTAAAGGACTGTATAATATCACTTATTCATTAGTGACAGGCTGGTTACATATGACAGATATTGTGGAACTTGATGAAATGCATCTAGAAAGGTTTGATTTCACAGGATGAGACAATAAGAGTGGGAAGGAGAACCAGATAGAAACTACATCATCCTAACCCTCTGATCTCTGAGATGAGATAAGGAATCTGAGACCTGCAGACATTTACTAGAATGCCTGAGATCACATGGGTAGTAGTAAATGGCAAAAGAGAGTTTTGAACCCAGGTACTGAATAAATACAGCACCTTTTCCAGGAAATCATTTTGGTTTTCTATTACTGAAAGCACAGTATTTGCAGACTATGATCATTGTCAACCATGGCCAAAGTCCTGAGTAATGTAGGATATGTGATGGGATGGCCAACTAGATGAATACAACTTCTGGATTTGAAACATTAATTTTATTTTGAGTTAAAAAATTTTAAATGATTGGGAAATATTTAATGAAACTTTTAAAAAAGCATTTAAAAAACCACATCTTTTGGGCAAACAATGGAAGGAACAAAAAAGCACAAATATTTAAAAGCTACAATGAGGAATCCTCCAAAGAGCAGGGACAAAGATTCTGAGACTGTGGAATGTCACAACTTGTCTCTGCTTCTTGTGTATCTTTCATGTCGAACCATCTTTCATACTGATTAACCCACAGATTTCAGAATCTCAGATTGGACTTTCAAGTGACCCCAAAGTTCATATTGACTAGTCAATAATCCATGAGACTCCTTGCTTTAATGTGGGCAGGTTGCCTGAAGATTCTTAGTAAGAGAGCCAACCTCTTCCCAAGATCTCCCTTTCCTCAGTGAATCTCATGTTTAGCCTTATTCTCCCAGTTTAGAAGATTTTCAACAATTCCAACCTTGGCATTATTGATATCCCCAAATACTCCTTGTTCTCCATCAAGCACTTTGCATATTATTTTGGGACTAGTTACATTAATGCTAGGCTCAGGTGGAATTCCTGTTTGAGCCATTTGCCCAATCCTTGGCTTAATGTTTTAGCTTTGGGATTATAAACTGATTGTAACATTTAATGAACAACTTTCCTTCTTAACTCTAGCTGCATTGATTGTGTAAGAGTTTCTCAACTTTATGCAACCAAAACATCTTATCCTGAACAGAACATAATTAATGAGGCTAATTTGTCACCCCTGCCCTCTTCCACACTTTTAATAATTTTGAAGCCCACAGTCTTGGATTATGTACATTAAGACCCCTTTCTCTGTGGATAAGAGAGCTGGTTCTACCTTCATCTTGGTAGACCATGGTGACAGACTACCATTGTAGTGGTATAACCTTTCTTGTGTTGAGTCCCTTGGGGAATCTGTGGAAGGTCTTGACACTCTTCTCAGAATCAATGTACTGTAGGTGAATATAATACATGTGGTTACAAAGGAAACCAATTTTATCAAAATGCAGATACTGAAATATAAAACGAGATCCCCTGTTGCAGACAAACTTGGTATCACCTTCTTGGGAAACAGAATTAACCAACCCGATTTCTTTTGCAGCTTATCCTCCACCCTGACCATGGAAATAATCCTAGTTTCTGGGAGGATGGTGGATAAAGGGAATTCTGGGTTTCAAGTGGATATCTCTGGCCTGGTTGAGCATTGTGTAAAGAGGGTGCCACCTCGTATATACTGTTGGATAGAAGGAAAGCCAGCACAAAAAGCTATCTTTTCCTCCATTTCTTTTCTGGATTTTGAGTGCCTCACTACATCTGGCTGAAATGTGGCCATGGAGAAGATGGGGAGAAGAAGGGAAGACAGGTGAGAGATTCCTTTTCATTGGAATGGCCCTTTGGATTTCTCCTGCAAAGCTGACATTTCTGACATGGAATTAAGACCAAAGAGTTGCCCCCAACTGACAGGATAGGTGTCTTTTTTTTATGGGGACAGAGGGATGCTTTCCAGCCAGATCCTTCCCTTTGTCTGTTGATGGATCTTGCTTTTCCTGTCATTAAGATTCTCAGTAACCCTTAGCTCAGTGACAAAGACTCAGCTGGGGGATCTGGTAGCATCAAGCATGGATTTATCATTCCAGATTTCTAGGGAATGGAGATCCCTCTTGTGTTGATGATAGGCTTTTTCTGTCAATAGGATGGTCTGGCTCTTGAAGGGAGGGCCTGGGGTTTCCCTGGCAAAGGGAACTTTGAGTTAGGAAACTTTCCCCACCAATGCACGTAAAATAATATGTCTTAGAGTGTGTAAATCACTGAAAAGTGAGGAGACTTGCTCAGGGTTATGCTGCTGACAGGTAAGATTTGAAGCTAGATCATGGCTCCAACGAAATAGGTTGTGGTTACTAAATACTTTTTGGAACTTACATTAGTATTCTAAATTTTAAAGAAATACAAAGCAACTATTTAGTGTATAATTAGGCTAGTCACAGTGTAATAAAGAGCAAACCAGCTTCGAAGACAAAGATCTGGGTTCAAATTCTTGTTTTTTAGCTCATATTAACCAAATGGTTATAAATGGTAATAAAAGGGGAAGTTATTTTGTGTCCCAGTACCTGAGGCAATTTAGAAAATAAAGCTAGATAGTTGACTCTATAAAAATAGGTCAACACAAGGCTTTCAAGTGATAAAATCACAGGTACCAATCTTTCCCTTTCCTTTACTCTGCCATGTGCTAGGTATAATCAGAAAAATGATAATCAAATTCAAATTCATTTTCATATAGCATGAAAAATATTAAATATGATATATAGTATCTTATAAATAGTAGGTATCTAGACTCCTTTGAATTGACATAGACCCCTCTTATTAATGTTATGCATCCCTACAGGACTCCATTTTCTTTTTCAAGAGAACTGTAAACATTTCAGCTTCTCAACAGTCCCAGGGATAATTGTTCCTCTTCATCCTGGTATTCTACCAATCTTTAATATACATCCCCACACACAGGATTATTCAGTCGTTTCCAATTATGTCTGGCTCTGCATGACCCTATTTGGGGTTTTCTCAACAAAGATACCAGAGTGCTTTGCCATATCTCCAGTTCATTTTATAGATGTGGAGCAGAGGCAAACAGAGTTAAATGACTTGTACAAGGTGACACAACTAGCAAGTTCCTGGAGCTAGATATGAACTCATGAAGAGTTTTCTTGATTTTTAGCCCAGTGCTTTATCCACTGTACCATCTGGCTACCCATCTAATAAGATACCTAGCTGTTTAAAGTTCATGGTGTTCATTCTTCCTGGAGCATCAGCATCCCTATGAGGCAGATCCTAATAGGTTGTACCATCATTTTATAGAAGGAAAAACTGAGATATTGAGGTTAGGTAACTTGCTCCACGTGATGCAGCTAGCAAGTGTCCAAGGTGGTATTCATATTTGGGATCTGTCTCTGGTCCGATCTCATTTTTTCAACTGAGATAATTAGTCTGAAGCCACACAGTAAAGTTAGTGGCACAGACATAACCAAAAGGGATTTGCTGGTCATAGAATTTTAACATTGAAGTGACTGTGGAATTGAGTATCAGTCAAGTAAATCTGTGGTAGAAATCCATTTCACCACATTCTATCAACTCGGTCCAGTAGTCCTACTTGCTTGCAACAAAACCAGGCACTGTGGACACAAAATAAAAATCTGTCACTGCCTCAACAAGTTGCCTTTTTGAATATTTTCCCATGGTTACATGATTCATGATCCACCCCCTACTCTTTCTTTCCCCTGCCCAAAGCTGACAAGCTGTTCCACTGGGTTACACATGTATCATTGTTCAAAATCTATTTCCATGTTATTCATATTTGCCATAGAGTGATCTTTTAACATCAAACTCTAATCACATCCCTATCAAACTGTGTGATTGAGCATATATTTTTCTTCTACATTTCTGTTTCCACAGTTCTTTCTCTGAATGTGGATAGAGTTCTTTCTCCTAAGTTCCTCTGGATTCTCCTTGATCCATTGCTGCTTGTAGAGAAGTCCGTTAAATTAAGTGAGTTCTTGTCACAAAGCTGAGATCTTTGGGTTTATCAAACACTAGCTTGTTGAGGTAATTTACCCCTAGTCTATTCAATTGATCCACCCTTCTGTCTCTTAGCCAGTACTAAATTGTTTTGATCACTGCTTTCTGGTACTACAAATACTGTCTACACACTCTGAAGAGTTTGCATTGCACAAGTCACTGCAAACAGATGAATCTATGTCAGACACACTGGCTTCTTCACCCAAGAATGTCACTAAAGGTTTATTTTTTTTCCCATGTGAGAAGGAAGGGAGATTGTTTGAACTTGCAAGAAGTGTACTAATGCAATATCAAATGAGATCAGGAAACTGAGAAGCTTCAGTTCCCCCTTAGGCCAGATTAGACTCATTATCAAGAAGCAATCTTTTACCCAGTGGCAATTTCACAACAAAAATATTGTATAATAGATGCTTCTCAGAGATTGATTTATCAGCAGTTGGCATTTGAAGGCAGATTTTGTAACCTGAAGCAGTAGTTAACAGATGATATGAGGAAGATAGGTCTCATTGGTGTGTACATTATTCTCCACTGTTATATACCACTTAGTAGACCTAATCACATTTTAAACTTCCTGCTTGCTTATTTCATGTTTTCATCAGTAAACAGGGAGGCTACACTTAATCATATTTCTTTATCCATTAATTTATCCAATCCCTGTCTTGGTGTTGGCTTTAGCCCATTCTGAGTTATGGATATGGCCTAATATGATCACAAAGTGATTATAGATTTCTGATTTCCTAGAAGACCTTCTCAAGCCAATACCTGGAATATCTTATTGCATGGATTGTTTCTGAACAATGATTTATTGAATGCTGGCTCTGGATCTTGCTGTTACTCTAGAGAAGGGGATGGGAAAAGGAAGGAAAAATCCTTAGACAGTGCCCACTATATGCTAGGCACTGAGCTAAACACTCTTACAAATTTTATCTCATGTAATTCTCATGACCATCTGAAGGGCAAATTCAGTTATTATTCCCTTTGACAGTTAAACTGAGGCAAACAGATATTAAATGACTTTGCTAGGGTCACACAACCAGACCCTGTCTGAGACTGGTTTTTAACTCTGGTCTTCCTAATGCCAGGCTTAGTGCTCTCTCTGTTGTGTTACTAGCTGCTTCTGATAGGTCATGGCCAAGACTGGGTAGGTATCTGGCCTTTTAAGTTTTATCTGACTGGCTTTCTTCTCCTATGCTATGACTTTACTCCACATACTTGCAGACTTATGACAATATGCTTGTGTGGTCCTGAATTGGATGGAAGAACCTGAATATATTCATTTTCATCTTGTAATTCCTTGATTTTGGTTGCTTCTATTTAGCACCCTTTTAACATTTTCTTGAGATGTTTTTGGGAGATCTGTGTTCTTCTTGAACCTTTCTTATTATAGCCTTATCTGAGAATTAGCCTTTTGCTTTATTTCTTACTTGTATTTTTCTCCAAGTGACAAACATTGAATTTTTCCTTACCCACCATGCTCTCTTCCCTTGAAAGCAAGAAATAAATGATAAGAGGGAAGAAGGGAGGAAAGAAAGAGGGAAAGAAGGAAGGAGGGAGTGAGGAAGTAGAGAAGGGAGGAAAGCAGATCCTGTTGGAGTATTTCCTTTGCATTATTTCTGTTGAAATTCTTGACATTTTTATATTGCATATAAATTTATTAGATTTTATACTTACTTGATATACTTTAGTACTTTATACTCTTGAATAAATGATTTTAGACAGTATTATTTTATTATATTAGCTTACCCATGAGCAAGGAATATTTCCCTAATTATTTAACCCTCTATAATATATATATCGTAGTCACATTTACATAGCTCCTATATCTCCAAAATCTAGCTTTAGGGGTAGATAGCCAAGAATTTTATTTGTATCACTAAATATAATTTTTGCTTCTATTTTCCCTCTTTGTTGATAATAGACATGAAAATTGATGACTTTAATGGATTTAGGATACATTCAATAAGGCTGGGAAATATGATCTGTACTCTTAATCATTTTAAAAACAAACATATGAAGAAACATCTGAAAGGAAGCAGAGTCAAGATGGTATGGAAAAGGGAAGGACTCACCCAACCTCCCTTGAATTTCCCTCAAAATGACTTTTAGAGTCTTTCCTTCATAATTAAGGTGCTATTTAAAACTGTGCATAGGGGGCAGCTGGGTAGCTCAGTGGATTGAGAGTCAGGCCCAGAGTTGGGAGGTCCTAGGTTCAAATCTGGCCTCAGACACTTCCCAGCTGTGTGACCCTGGGCAAGTCACTTGACCCTCCTTGCCTACCCTTACCACTCTTCTGCCTTGGAGCCAATACACAGCATTGACTCCAAGACAGAAGGTAAGGGTTTAAACAAACAAACAAACAAACAAAAAAACTGTGCATACCTTATGATCCAGCAATACCACTACCGGTTGTATCCTGAAGAGACAAAAAGGTAAAAAGGACCGACTTCTACAAAAAATATTTATTCCAGCTATTTGTGGTAGTAAAGAATTGGAAATTGGAAATTGAGGTGATGTATGTATATTGGAGAATGGATGAATAAGTATATGATTGTGGTGGAATACTTTAATGGTCTAAGAAATGGCAAGCAGGATGATTTTTTGAAAAACCTGGAAAAGATCTACATAGACTGATTTAAAGCAATGTGAGCAGAACCAAGAGAACATTATACACAGTAACAGCTATATCTGATGATTAACAACTGTGAGAACTACTGTAATAACTATTCTTACCAATACAATGTCCCAAGAGAGTCCCAGGGACTCATGATGAAAAATACCATTAGCCTCCAGTAAAACATCTAATGGCATATGAATACAGATTGAATAGTTGGGATTACATAAATTTCTTGCTTCCTAACTTTGGGAAAAGGTCTCATATCTAGTAGCTTTCTCTTCTTGAGGGTTTGTGTGAAAGACCTGCTTTTGTAGGAGAGGAAACTTGGGGGCACAGCAGTGTCAGCACAGTTGAATGAGTACAGCTAGAGATTGAGATGGTATTCACAGAGGCTGTTCTAGTGCTATCTGTTGATTTCTTTATTTATACCTTTTCTTTTCTTTTGGTTACATACAGGGTTTATATGGATATTCTGTAATCAAGATACATCATTTCTTGGAGATAGTGAACAAGTCATACACCAACCGTGTTACCAACAACTATGTTACTAACAACTTTTCAAGGTGTGTTTCCTTGTCTCCTTGGCTTGGGGTGGAAAAAGTAGTCCAGTCAGTGGAATGGTACATACCAGCCTTTGAGGGCAATTTCTCCATTAATCATTAACTGTTAACTATTGAAACGGGGAGGGGGGAGTGTTAGAGACTATTCTGGTCTGCTTTTGCAGGCATCTGTGTATGAGAATCTAGGTTAGAGTTTTAAAATATTTAACATTAACTCACTATATGCTGGTTTGTTGTAAAGTGACTTCTAGGAGAATTTCTGTATTATAACATAAAAGGGTAGGATTTTTAGGGGTTTCTTAGGGGTTTGTGAGAGGCCTGTGGATGGCCTTGCCATTAGCCTATATTGTTTTTCTGTATTTCCCTGGGGCTGAGTAAGGATACTGATTTCAATAATTTCAGTAAAAGGGAATGCCAGTGAGAAAAGAGTCACATAGGAGAAACTGAGTAGAATAACCATCATTCTGGCACCTGCTGTGTGGGTTTCAGAACTAGTGATGTGTTGTGTTAAATGTCATGATCTTGATGGCTTCCTGGAAGTTTCGTTATGTCTATCAAAGTGTTGATCACATCACCAATATGGGAGGAGCCAAGGAAACAGAAAATCAATAGTAGTGCTTTGCAGCATCATGACTGAGGAAAGATGGGTTTCAGGGATACTCCATCCCACTCCCTGCCTCATTGACTCTTAATGCTGAAAGAAAAAGATGGAGGAAAGCACTCATTGAGCCAAGTCTTTTGGTTGGCAAGGCAAACGAGTCAGAGGACTAAAGATGCCTCCAGTAGGAGTTGAGGTCCCATGGTGTAAAATACATATTCTTTTATAGTATCATATTTGTTCTTGTTAAAAACTTTTATTTAATTAATTTAGAATATTTTTACATGGTTACATGATTCATGTTCTTTCACTCCCCTTCTCGTTAAGCCAACAAGCAATTCAACTGGTTTTTACATGTATCATAGATCAAGACCTATTTCCATATTACTAATATTTGCCATAGACATATCTGTCCTAATAGAACAGACCTCATTTTTGAGAAATTCTCAGTGCCCTCAATAACTTTCAAGAAATTTCTGGTCTCTGAGATCTTCTATGAATCAATTTAATATAAAGAATATTATAATGCACAATTGTTCTTCGGAATAATACAGTAACACACATGGTTATTAATCAGCTCCTAGTCTGGGACCTCATTCTTAATCTCATTCTTTACATAGACTTCTACCTGGGTCCATTCTCTTAAAATAATTCACACAACTGCAAGGTATCAAATGAAAGGGATTCATGTAAAGCTCATGACATGCCAGGACATAAGTAATAATGAGAGAAGCTGAGGCTGTCCTGCCTCCATGAGGTGAATATGGGCCCTAAAACCCCAGAGAAGAGAGTGAGGTCATTGTTATTGGAAGATTCCAGTGTGAACTGGATTTTACACTATGAGTGTGTGTGCTCATATGTATTATCTTGTATGATATGTTCATGTGTATTTTTATGTGCTGTGTTTATATATGGGTGTTGAGAATGTGTGTGTGAATTGGGTCATCCTTTCACTTATTTAGGCTTCAATAAGGCATCCTCTGTCATATAATACCCCTTCAATACCTCCCACCATAGAGGGACCTCATGAGGAACTGAGTCATGCAGAGGGAAAAATGGGAATAGCTGCAGTCAGAGACAAAGGAACACAAAAACTCAGAGAAACTAAGACCTAGAGAAACAGAGAACAAGAGTGTCCTGAGCCCCAACCTTGACCCGGAGAGGCAGGGAAATATTTATCTTAGCTTCTGTGATGGGAGTAGGAAGGGAGGAGGGAAGGGAGCAAGAGTAGGGGAAGGAGAGGAGCTCATATCTGAGTCAAAGTCTCCTCTGTTTAGGGCAGGAGGAGAGAAGGAGGCCTGAGGGAATGTTGTGGATCAAACCTGAGGGGAGACAAAGTGGGGGAGCATGTCTCATGGAACCTTGAGGATTCTGATCCCTGACTCTATGATCTCCATCACAGAAATTGACAAGGGTAGGGCAGGGAGACAGGGGGCCTTTGAGGATGATTTTCCTCTTTCTCTACTTTCCCAGACATGGTCAGAGACATTTGTTGGAATGGCTCTCATGTAGATTTGTGACACCAGATTCCTGGACCTAAAATACTGGAGCCTCCAGCCAGTAGGAGTTCCTGAAAACAGGGAGCATTGGTCCTGGAGTCAGGAAGACTTGAGTTTAAATCCAGTTTCAAACACCAGCTTTTGAACCATGTGCAAATCCCTGACACCCCAGTCTGCCTCAGATTCCTGAACCATAAAGTGGGAATCATGGGAGTACCTACATCCCAGGGATATGGTGAAGATTAAATGAGATATTTGTAAAGGCTTTAGCAAAGCTTCTGGCATATAGTAGGCAGTTAATAAATGCTTGTTCTTTAGAGTTCAATACAGTTCAAACCCCAAGAACTACCATAAGGGAATTGGAGGAATCTTGTCTCTTATAGAAAGGTGAGGAGGGGATCCTGCCATTGGAGGGCTGAGGGAAGGGGGGTCATTTCATGGGCTCCCTTGTCTCTGAGCATCTTGTTCTTGTCCTCAGGATAATTTATCCAGAGTGTTGGGGTGGGAAGTGTACCTTGCCCCAAACCCCTCTTCCTGCTCCTCTCCCAGAGCCCTCTGGAGGACCACCCTGAGAGGTTCCCTCCCACTTCTGCACCATTTGCTGCCCAGGAAAAAGTAAATGAAAGGATTTGTGCTTCTGTTCACACAGGTCAGGAGCATTGGGAGCCCATAAGGCATTATAGGTGAGCCACTGAACATCCTAATTGCATGAATAATCCCAAAGGGCAGGCCAAAGAGCAGGAACACGAGGACTGTGAGCAGGATCAGGAGGTAGAGCTGGGGTGGCCTCTGGTACTGGGAGCTGCACTGGACCCACAGAACCAGGGTCAGGCTGGACACACACAACACACAGGTGAGGAGGACGAACCACCCGAACAGGACACAGTGCAGATCAGGGTAGAAAACGTTGAGATTATGAAGGAAACAAAGAGCCACAACTGCTCCCCAGAACAGGCCTGGCAGAACCCATAGAACAGTGCACACAGTCACACACATGTGCCTGGGCCAGTGACATTGGTACCAGATGGGGAAGAGCACAGAGAGACAGTGCTCAGTGCTGATTGCAGTCAGCAGGCTCAGGCCCACACTGTGGGACAATTGTAGGATGTAGATCCATAGCATCTGGACAGGAGCCTTTAAATCTCCAACAATATCCCACATGCACAATACAAAGCAGCTACCAAGGAAGAGGGCGTCGGACCCGGCCAGGTTGAGGACGTAGACAGAGAAGGGGCTCCTCTGGGTGCGGAAGCCCAAGAGCCACAGGACGATGCTGTTCCCCACCAGCCCAACCAGGGCAATGACCAGAGAGAGGATCTCCATCACGTAGAATAGGGCAAATGCTTGATGTGCCTCAGCCACAGGCTCTAAATTCGATTTTGTACTCATCTGCACTGTGATGTTAAGAACAGAGTCCTGCTGCTCAGGTGTGGGAGACACAGACATGGTGGGTGGTTCCAGCCTCAGAAAGCTCAGCTCCTCTCAGTCACCCTGGGGACACCAAGACATGGAAGTGGTTGAGAGACTGTTCAAGAGTAATCAATTCTAAGATGGAAGGTAGAGTTTTTTATTTTTAAAGAGGCAAGGTGGGGGGGGGGCAGCTGAGTAACTGAGTGGATTGAGAGCCAGGCTTAGATGTGAGAGGTTCAAATCTGGCCTCAGACATTTGCTAGCTTGGTGACCCTTAGCAAGTCACTTAACTGCTATTCCACCTTGGAACAGATACCCAACATTGGTTCTAAGGCAAAAGGTGAAGGTTAAAAATAAACAAAAAAAACCCTTATCTTCTTTCTTACAATTGATACTAAGTATGGATTTGAAAATAGAAGATCAGTCATGGCTAGGCAGTTGGGGTTAAGGGATTTGTTCAGGGTTACACAGCTAGAAACTGACTGAGGCTAGGTTCAAATATGTTTACTCCTGCCTCCTGACCTGGCACTCTATCCACTGTGCTACCTGGCTGCCCATGGGATTCTTTTTTAGGCATGGATTGGAATAGTGTACCACTACACTCATTTCCACATGTAAAATAACAATGTATTATACCTTCATTTCAACAGTCTAGGGAAGTTGGCTCTGGGATTTCCCACTGATCAGTTTAAGAGAGACTCTGGGGAAATTCTGCCATTTTTCAGTTCCAGGGCTCTATGGGCTACAAAGGGAAGACTGTATCAGGAATACCTGATTTTTTTTTCTCCTGCCTCTCTCACCAGCCTCTATTTGACTAAAATATAGCCTGTCTCAGACGAATACTTATAGAACTGGGACAGAGGGGTCATGAGTTCACTGCCAGCTGAGACTTTTTAAACACTGTTAGGGGTTAAATAAGGGATTAGATTCTCTCCTGGATAGAAGCTGAGGTCCTTTAATGTCTCCTTAAATATTGCCCTGTTTTCTGAATCTTCTCATTCTTCTGCCTGCCTGTCCATTTTTTACTGATTGCCAATCTGGAGATCATGTGTGAGAACCCAATCAGAACCTGGTACAGAAAAGAAAAGAAAAATATCCTACCTCAACTCCTACATCCACTAGATAGAGCAGGAGAAGGAGCTGAGCCAATCTCTTTGAGTGTTCAGGGTATAGAAGCCCAGCTCTTCTCAACTTTTGTCCCAGTTTTTAGACTTTTCAAAGATGGTTCCAGTTCCTCTTGTTCTAGTTAGAAAGTTGCCTCTTCTTCATTCATTGTTTCACCTGAATTGTTAATGTTCAATGCGCCTTTCTTTAAACTCTAAATAAAAATGATCAAGTTCTGAGGCAAAAGAGATAATCTGGGTGCCCTTCATTGGACACTTCCTACCAAGTTGATGTCCAAAGATTAATAATGATTTCTTTTTTGCCTGAGATTTAAGGTTTGAAATCGTGTAATGGAGTTATCAATGATAATCTTCATCTTAAAAAAAGTAGACTTTAAAAAGGATTTGCTAAAATTGAAATGAACCCTTTTATGCTCATACCCTCACTCTTCAAGGACTACACATGCTCACATATATGTGTTACTATCTACCTATTCTCCCTTTTGACTTGCCTCTTCTTACTTGCCCTCAACTTAACTGGTGTCTAACTGGGTGACCTGCAGTCCTCAATGCATTCAATATCTGAGGGAAGTGGAGGCAGTCATTTAGAGAATCTTGGCTGGAAAACCTGTGAGGGAGAATATATCTTTTGTTTCAGGCATTTTCCAATGTGGGGCTTAAGGATCTGATGTCTTCCATCTATTCAGAAACCCCTGAATCATTTAAAGGTGTTTCTCTGCTCACTACATGACTTCCAATGATCACCCTTGCCAATTAGACAAATATCTTTATATTCAAACAGCATTTGCAAACTCATTCAATTTATATTGATTTATAAAGAAGGGCTTAAGACATGTTGCCTCTTAATGTAATGACTATTCTTGAAAGTCGGTTTTGCAAACCGCATCAGACTCGAGATTCCTGGGCTCTACAGAGAAGACCAATTAGTTCTCCATTCCTCAGCTTCCTTTATTGGTCAGCCAGTCAAACAGCCTTTTCTAAGCAACTACTATGCCCCAGGCCCACAGTTGTACCTGTGGTAAATTTTGCATACAAAGAAACAAACACATGTGTGTGCATATGTGCATAAACACATACATACACAGTTCCTGCTCTCAAGGAGGTCTCAAAATAATGTAGCAGGTAGAATTCAATCCTGTATGTACAAGCATGATATAGACAGGACATATTGGGTGTAGTCACAGACTGAAGCCAGGAAGAAAATGGGGAAGGCAGGAATATGAAGGGGAACTGGGAAAGGATTCTTGCAGAAAGTAGAACTTCAGTTGAGATTTGAGGGAAGAATACATATAAATGAGATGATGGGAGCAGAGAAGCAACAAATTTTGATGATTGAATGACTAGGTATTGTGTGTTTGTGAGAGGAGTTGAAGATGACACTATAAGAAGATGGAAGTTCAGCAGATGATTGGATTTGTGTAGAGGTGAGACAATTAGTTCTATTTTAGACATTTTATGATATCTCTGGGATATTAAGTTCAAAGGTCAAGAAGAATTGACAGGAAGTACATTAAAGAAGAGGTTAAAGGTGTGTGTGTGTGTGTGTGTGTTTGTCTGTATGGAAGAAGGGAGATAGAACTAAAATGAAAAGTGGGAGATTGAGGATGACACCTGAACAGTGGCAAGGTGATGGTCAGAATCATCAGGAAAGGGTTTGTAATAGAAGTATGTTAATCTTTGAGAATTGGTTCAGAAAGTTGTGAGATATTTTATACAAATAGATTTTCCTCTTTCATATGCTTCCCAATCTGGCTCTTATTTTAAATGGCAGCCCTCTCTTTCCCATGGATCCTGAGTCAGAGGAATTGTTAAACAGTATTTCCTGATAGCCAACCACAATTTTACTTTAGTGAATTGTAGCCATTCCCCTTGGACTACCTTCTGGGGTCAAGGAGATGAAAATGAATCCCACTTCTAACTGATAGCCTTATGAATACTGCAGTATATAGCACTAATGTACAACATAGAAGTCATACTTTTTAATGACAATATAATTCCTGTCTATAACCTTGAAAGATACACAATTATTATTATAGAAAGAATCACAGTGTATTGAGTATCATTCACCATCTCTGAGGTCCATTCCAATTCCTACTCCAAGATCTTGAGCTGCTCAGCTTTTCCTGAGTGATTAATCCCTTCCCCAAATGAAATTAGGGAGGCCAAAGTGATGCTGGTAGTATCTGTAGGATGTAAAAGAGATTTCTTGATTGCATGAAAATGTTACTAAACTCTTTGGTAACTCTGAGTCTTTCTAATTTTCAAAAGAGAGGCAGAGTTGTTAGTGTTAAACTGATTCCTGAAATGAGCAAAAGATACAGGAACTAGATACACATTTTATTGACACATACTAAAATCTGCTTTGATATCTGTAAAATGACCTCCTTCCATAATTTCAAATTATTTAGCTTTTCAGTATGTGTTGAGAGTAATTATTTTTTTAACCATTACCTTCCATCTTAGAATCAACACTGTGTATTGATTCCAAGGCAAAAGAGCTGTAAGGGTTAGGCAATGGTGGTGAAGTGACTTGCCAAGAGTCACAAAGCTAGGGAGTGTTTGAGGCCAGATTTGAACCTAGGACCTCCCAACTCTGGGCCTGTCTCTCAATTCACTCAGTCACTCAACTACCCTAGAGATTAATTCTTTTGCCAGCACTCTCTTCAAAAGGAATTTTTTTTGTGCTATTGCACACATTGCACACAAAGAGAAGAAAGGGACAACTGAAAGAGGACACAAAGAAGGCAATGGACAAGGAAATGATGCTGAAATAATGGAATGAGAAAGGCAAGAGAAGAAGAATTTATTCCTCTATTATTCTCTCAAAATTGTCCCTCTGGGACTCCAATCTCTGTCACTTACCACAATCCCCAAAGGTGACAAAGTATCCCTGCTACTCCCTTCTATACCATTTCCTCCAGGAAAGAAGTAATAGGTCTACCCTCAAGTGAAGAAATGTCCTTGGAGAGACTTACCTGGAGATGGGTTTTGTTTGAAGCTGGGGCTATGAGAACCTCTGGATGGAAATTTAGGGTACAACAAGTGAAATCAAGATCTTAAATAAGTCCTTGTAATTTGTGGTATGCTAGCACTATCCACTCAGAACACAGAGGTATTAAAATTATCCTCTTATGGCAATTATCTCATTATCTCCTTATGACTTTGCTGATATTCCTCTTCCTCTAATGCCTTGTGATCTGACCACTTCCACTCCATATGGCCACATTGGCTAACATTTTAAGGTCTCAGACAAGATTTTAAACAATTCCGGGTCTATGTAATGAAGAAGATTTCTCCCTGAACCCCTGCTTTATGAGAGGTCCTGACTTGGAAGGAATGCTTGGATTGGATGAGGGAAGACACTAAGTACCTAGATGATGACAGGTAGCATGACTCTGACATTCCTGAGGCCCCTTTAGTTTCCTAAACTTCATTGTGGCATTCACTCATTCTTTTTATTTCCTTATGCCGTCTAAATGCTCTGACCCTCATCCGAGCAGATGTTCCTGGAAAATAGTGATGCCTAGTTATTATATCATCCTATTTCATAGTGCATTGTTGATATGTGTGTGTGTGTTTGCATGTGCTTTTCTGTATGTTTGTACTCATGGCTCCATGAGAATGTGTAAGTACATCCATCAGTGGCAGGTATGATATATTTAAAGCAGTGTGCTCACCTCTCCCAAATCAGGGAAAGAGGAATTAATTCAATCAGCTAATAAGTGTCTGAAGCCAACTTTGAATTCTTGTCTTCTGCACTGCAAACCATTGCACTTTACCAACTATCTGTCTGTAAAACTATTTCTAATTCTATGAAAAAATACTCTAAATCACTTGAGTAGAGAAATTCAAACTTAAGCAACCCTGAAATACCACCTCAAATTGTCGAACAGTATAGTAAAGGATAATGACAAACATTGGAGTCGTTGTGGAAAAACTGGGAAATTATTGCATTTTTGTTTAGATTTGGGAAATGATCTGGAGAGCAGTTTGGAACTATGCTCAAATTCCTGTATATCTTTGCATAACCTTTGCCTCAGTAATAGCACTACTAGCTCTGTATCCCAAAGAGATGAAGAAGAAAAAAGAAAAAAAAAGGGGGTCTCTATGTATTAAAATATTTACAACAGCTATTTTTGTGGTGGCATAGAATTGGAAATTTTGGAGATGTCCATCAATTGTGTAATGGCTGAACAATTTCAAAGCTTTCAACCCCCAGAGGCAGAAGTGATGGAGCCTAAATGCAGATTGAAGCAAACAATTTTATTCTTTTTTCTTTTTTTCACCTTTTATGATACATTTTCTTTCACAGCAAAATGAATATGTATAAAAAGGAAATTTAATAAAGCAGTCCCTCCTTTATAGTATCTGAGGAATCCCTTCAGTTTGATATCTTGTAACCATGTAAGTTGTAATTAAAATATAGTTCTAGGCAAAAGTCTGTATATGTAACCTGAAGAATGTCAACCCAGGGTAATACCTGAGTTATAATTTCAAGTGTGTTGTATTATTATAATAATTTTAAATGAGTGTAATCATGTTAAGCCTAAGAAAGTTACTATGTTAATCCTAAATGTGTGCGAATCCACTTTATGATGTATTTTATAGCAAACCAATTCATATAAGAAGTTATAGTCTAAAGTTCAGAGAGACCAGGAGGTCCAGAAATCATCTGAAAGACCAGGAGATCTGGAAATAGTGCAGGAAATGGTCTTAGAGACCAGGAGGACTGGAAATGCTCTTGGAGACTTCTTATTCAGGATGGGACTGGGGATAGTTAGGAAACTATAAAATTGTGTGTATTCTGCAATTCAGCATTTCATATTCAACTGGGGAATCTGAAGATCTCTGACTCATTTGTCTTTCCCATCAAATAAAGTCAGCTTTTTCTCAGAGACAACTTTTCCCAGCTCTTTCTTCCTTCATATGAAAATATATTTTAAGAGACTGCAAAGGTATAATCTATATCAATTTTTCTCCTCTGGGAAGAGGGACGGGAAGAGGACACTATTTGGAGGTCAAAATAAAAAAAAACACTAAGGTTAAAGATGTTTTTATAGGTAATTAGAAAAACCAAGATATTAAAAAGCATAACAAATGGTGAATCTCATATCATAAGTGAGTCATTTAAAATGGAGGCTGATAATTTCATCCACATTCTTGTTCTTGTGGTACTTTGCTCTTGGAAGGTACTTTAGTAGGTTAAAAATAATAAGAAAAAAACAAAAAATGATCACAAAAAATCAAGACCAATTCATAACAGATATACATTTCTTCTTTAGATCCCTGATCTGAACTGATACTGAAACATAGGCTAGGGCCATGGTATAGAAAAGATGAAGAAGTTTTCATCAAAAAAACAATATGGGAGAGATTAGGTCTAGATCAACATCTCACACCTTACACCAAGATAAATTCAGAATGGGTGAACGACTTGAATATAAAGAGGGAAACTATAAACATGTTAAGTGAACACAGAATAGTTTACTTGTCAGATCTGTGGGAAAGGAAAGACTTTAAAACCAAGCAAGAGTTAGAGAAAATTACAAAATGTAAATTAAATGGTTTTGATTATATTAAACTAAAAAGTTTTTGTACAAACAAAAACAATGTAGTCAAAATCAGAAGGGAAACAACAAATTGGGAAAAAATCTTTATAACGAAAAACTCTGACAGGGGTCTAATCACTCAAATATACAAGGAGTTAAAGCAATTGTATAAAAAATCAAGCCATTCCCCAATTGATAAATGGGCAAGAGACATGAATAGGCAATTTTCAGGTAAAGAAATCAAAAGTATNGAATCAAAGAAACAAACTACAAAATGCTAACAAAGCCATGAAGAGATGTTGGCTAATAGACTTGTCCAAGATATCAATGCACCACTAATTGAATAGCAGCACAAAAGATAATGGTTTGCTAACAATTCAGGGACAAATTGCAAGGACCTCTCTAAACATCTTTTCCAGGAAGCATGACCAACTTACTTGTGACATAATATTTTTGTAAATTCTTTAGTAAAAGAATATTTTAGGTTAATAAGATTCTGTCATGACACCAAGCAAGGAGGAATCACTAACACCTTGAATTAGAGTCATCACCCCAAATCAAATATGAGGAAGATCAGTCTCATTGGTTTATATATTATTCTAAATTGTTAAACACTTTTTAGAATGCAGGCCTAATAATATTCCATGTCTCCTGCCTTCTTGGTCAATATTCTGGCAAGGAAATATTTTTGAAATAAGTTGCCCCCTCCGTCATTTTATTCTATTTATAAAATTTTTTATTTAGAATATTTTCCCATGGTTATATGATTTATGTTCTTTCTCTCTCCCTCACACATCCCCCTCTCCCTCTGTGGTTGATGCACAATTCCACTGGGTTTTACATGTATCATTGATCAAGACCCATTTCCATATTATTGATAGTTGCATTAGGGTGAATGTTTAGCATCTACATCCCCAATAATATCCCCATCAGCCCATGTGTTCAAGCAGTTGTTTTTCTTCTGTGTTTCTCCTCCCACAGTTCTTCCTCTGAATGTGGCTAGTTTTCTTTCTCATAAGTCCCTCAGCCTTGCTCTGTTTTCTTGCATTTCTGCTAGTAGAGAAGTCTGTCATTTTCGATTGTACCACAGTGTATCAGCCTCTGTGTATAATGTTCTCCTGGCTCCTTTCACTCTGCATCAATTCCTGGAGGTCATTCCAGTTCACATGGAATTCCTCCAGTTCATTATTTCTTTGAGCGCAATAGTATTCCATCACCAACAGATACCACAATTTGTTCAGGCATTCCCCAATTGAAGGACATTCTCTCATTTTCCTATTTTTTGCCACCATAGTGTGACTATAAATATTTTTATACAAGTCTTTTTCCTTATGATCACTTAAACCCAGAGGTGGTATGGCTGGATCAAAGGGCAGGTGTTCTTTTACAGTCCTTTGGGCATAGTTCCAAATTGCCTTCTAGAATGGTTGGATCAGTTCACAACTCCACCAGCAATTCATTAATGTCCCAATTTTGCCACCTCCCCTCATACATTCACCACTTTCCTTTGCTATCATGTTAGCTAATCTGCTAGGTGTGAGGTGGTACTTCAGAGTTGTTTTGATTCTCATTTCTCTAATTATAAGAGATTTAGAACATTTTTTCAAGTGTTTGTTGATAGTTTTGATTTCTTTATCTGAAAATTGCCTATTTATGTCCCTTACCCATTTATCAATTGGTGAATGGCTTCATTTTTTTTTGTACAATTAATTTAGCTCCATATATTTGAGCAATTAGACCTCTGTCAGAGTTTTTTTTGTATAAAGATTTTTCCTCCAATTTATTGCTTCCTTTCTATTTTGGTTGCATTGGTTTTGTTTGTACAAACCCTTTTTAATTTAATGTAATCAAAATTATTTATTTTACATTTTGTAATTTTTTCTAACTCTTGCTTGGTTTTAAAACCTTTCATTTCCCAAAGATCTGACAAGTATACTATTATGTGCTTACATAGTTTACTTGTAGTTTCCTTCTTTATATTCAGATCATTCACTCATTCTGAATTTATCTTTGTATAGCATGTGAGATGTTGATCTAAACCTAATCTTGCCCATACTCTTTTCTTATTTTCTGAGCAGTTTTTATCAAATAGTAGGTTTTTGTCCCAAAGCTGGGCTCTTTGAGTTAATTATATACTCTTTTGATGAGGTCACTTACTCCAAGTCTATTCCACTGATCCTCCCTTCTGTTTCCTTGCAAGTACCATATTATTTTGATGACTACTACTTTATAGTACAGTTTAAGATCTGGTACTGCTAGGCCACCTTCCTTCACATTTTTTCATTATTTCCCTTGATATTCTTGATCTTTTGTTCTTCCAAATGAACTTTGTCATATTTTTTTTCTAATTCAGTAAAAAATTTTCTTGTTAGTTTTATAGGTATGGCACTAAATAAGTAAATTAATTTGGGTAGGATGGTCATTTTTTTAGGTTAGCTCATCCTACCATGAGTAATCAATGTTTTTCCAATGTTTAGATCTAACTTTAATTGTGTGGGAAGTGTTTTGTTTTCTTATAATTCCTGTATTTGTCTTGGCAAATAGATTCCTAAGTATTTTATATTGTCTAGGGTGATTTTAAATGGAATTACTTTTTCTAGCTCTTGCTGCTGAGATGTTTTGGAAATATATAGAAATGCTGATGATTTATGTGGGTTTATTTTGTATCCTACAACTTTGCTAAAGTTGTTGATTATTTCCACTAGTTTTTTGGTTGATTCTCTAGCATTTTTTAAGTAGACCGTCATATCATCTACAATAGAGATAACTTGGTCTCTTCATTGCCTATTTAAATACCTTCAATTTCTTTTTCTTTTCTAATTGCTACTGCTAGTGTTTCTAGTACAATGTTAAATAATATAGGTGGTAATGGGCATCCTCGTTTCACTCCTGATCTTGTTGGGAATGCTTCTAATTTTTCACTATTGTAGATGATTCTTATTGATGGTGTTAGATATATAACATTTATTATTTTTAGGAAAGGCCCTTCTATTCCTATACTTTCTAGTGTTTTCCACAGGAATGGGTGTTGTATTTTGTCAAAGGCTTTTTCAACATGTTTTGTAATAATCATGTGATTTTTGTTGGTTTTCTTGTTGAAATAGTCATTTATGTGAATGGTTTTCCTAATGTTGAACCATCCTTGCATTCCTGGTATGTATCTCATCTATAATGAATAACCCTCATGATCTCTTGCTAGAATTCTATTTAAGATTTTTGCATCTATGTTCATTAAGGAGATTGGTCTGTATTTTTCTTTCTCTGTTTTTGATCTACCTGGCTTTGGGATCAGTACCATATTTGAGTCATAAAAGGAATTTGGTAGAACTCCTTTGCTTATTATGTCAAATAGTTTGTGTAGTATTGGGATTAGTTGTTCTTTGAAGTTTTGATAGAATTCTCTTGTGAATCCATCTGGTCCTGTGATTTTTTCCTTAGGAAGTTCTTTGATGGCTTGTGTAATTTCTTTTCTTTATATATGAGATTATTCAAGTATTCTATTTCTTCTGCTGTTAATCTAGGCCAGTGGTTCCCAAACTTTTTTGGCCTACCCTTTCCAGAAAAAAATATTACTTAGGGCCCTGAAAATTAATTTTTTAAAAATTTTAATAGCAATTAATAGGAAAGATAAATTCATCTGTGGCCATCACTGCCCCCCTGGATTGCTGCAGCAACTACCAGGGGGAAGTGGCACTCACTTTTTGAGTCACTGATCTAGGCAATTTATTTTTTTGTAGATATTCATCCATATCAACTAGGTTGTTATACTTATTACCATATAATTGGGCAAAATAGTTTTAATGATTGCCTTAATTGCCTCTTTATTAGAGGTTAGGTCTCTCTTTTCATCTTTGATACTGTTAATTTGGTTTTCTTCTTTCCTTTTTTAATTAAATTGACCACTACTTTGTAATTCTGATTTATTTTTCCAAGTACCAGCTTCTTGTCTTATTTATTAATTCAATAGTTCTTTTCCTTTTGATTTTATTAATTTCTCCTTTAATTTTTATGATTTTTAATTTAGTTTTCATCTGGAGATTTTTAATTTGTTCACTTACTAGTTTTTAATTTGCATGCCCAGTTCATTGACTTTTGCCCTCCCTAATTTGTTAATATATGGAGTGCAATGCAGGCATCCATCTTGGGCAGGATGTACCCAGTTGAGTCTTCCTGTAGTCATTTAGTTTCACTGGCAGGGAGCAGCCTTTGACTCCTCCTCCAGGGACTTTAGAAATTAAGAAGAGAAAACCCTCCAGCCAGATCTAAACATTTCTGGCTTAGCTCATTTCTCTTGTATCATAGAGATACTTTCCCTGCCTGAAGGATCCAGCTTGTTTCCTCCCTGTATCCTCTGTCTCTAGCCTCAGTGATTAGCCTGTTTGAGCAGCCCTTCTTATACTTCATTCATTTCCTTACCTTCCTATATACAATCCATTCATCCCTTGACTCAGCTATCCCCTTTATTACTCACCTTCACCCTTTATTCCTCCCCATTATCAACATTTTTGTCCTTCTTTGTAACAGGAGTCAAGGATATAAATTTCTCCCCGATTATGGCTTTGGCTTCATCCCACAGATTTTGGTAGGATGTCTCATCATTGTCATTCTCTTCTATGAAATTATTGTTTCTATGATTTGTTCTTTAGCTGATTGTGGAGAATCGCATTATATAATATCCAATTAATTTTTGATTTGTCTATCCATATACCCGTACTAATTATTTTTATTGTATTATGATCTTAAAAGGTTGCATTTATTATTTCTGCTCTTTTGCATTTGTTTGCTATGTTTCTATGCCCTAGTGCATGATCAGTCTTTGAGAATATATTGTGTGCTGCTGAGGAGAACATGTATTACATTTTGTCACTATTTTTCTACATAAATCTATTAACTCAATTTTTTTAAGCATTACATTTACCTCTTTTACCTCTTTCTTATTTTTTTGGTTTGATTCATCTAGATCTGATATGGGAAGGTCTAGGTCTCCTACTAGTATTGTTTTAATAACTATTTCCTACTTGAGCTCCCCCAGTTTCTCCTTTAGAAATTTTGATGCTAAACCATTTGGTGCATACATGTTGAGTACTGATATTTCTTCATTTTCCATACTGCCTGTTATCAGGATGTAATTACCTTCCCTATCTCTTTTAACCAGATCTATTTTTACTTTGGCTTTACCAGAAATCATGATTGCAACTCTTGCCTTCTTTTTCTCAGTTGAAGCCCAATAAATTTTGCTTCCAGACTTCAATTTTTACTCTATGTATGTCTACCTGCCTCATGTGTGTTTCTTGTGGATAACGTATGGTAGGATTTTGGTTTCTAATCCACTCTATTTGCTTTCTTCTTTAAAGGTGAGTTCATCCCATTCACATTCAGAGAAATCATTATCAACTATGTATTCCCCAACATTTTGATTCCTTCTCCTTGTCCTGCCCTTTCTTCTTTTGCTATTTCCTTTTAAACCAGTGGTTTTCTTTTAATCAGTCCCTCTAATTCCGACCCTTATTTTACTTCCCTTCATACCCCCTCACTTTTTGTTCTCTTCTTGTTATTTTTTAGGGTCTATTAAATTCTCACCTCGCTCTTTTTCCCTTCCTTTATGTACTCCCTCTCCCACTCCCTCCCTTGGTTTTTCCCTTCCGACTTTCCCTGTAGGGTAAAATAGAATTTGGTACCCCAAATGGATCTAGCTGCTATTCCATATCAGAAATGATTTTACTGAGATTAAGTTTTACATATTACCTATTAACACTCTCTTCTTTTCCTTCTTATAATCGTATTCTTCCCCTCTCCTTCCTATACGGCTCTTTGTGTGGTATAGATCATCCTATTTTTCTTATTCTTTTAAGTTTCTCTTGGTGCCATCTTCTATTCCCCTGCCCTTCTTCTTTCTCTTTTTTTGCACATCATCTTAAACCACTTAAACCCAAACTTTCCCTATGTATAGTTCTTCTAATTACTATAATAGTGAATACAATTTTTAAGTTATATATAATATTTTTTTCATATAGGAATACAAGTCATTTGATTTTATTGAAGCCCTTAAAGAAGAAACTTTTTTAAAAAGGTTTTTTTTTCCTTTCCCCTCTCCTTATTTACTTTTTCATGTTTCTCTTGATTTTTGTGGTTGGATATCAAACTTTCCACTTAGTTCTGGTCTTTTCTTTATAAATATGTGGAAATCTTCTATCCTGTTGAATGCCCATTGTAGAAAATATAGGTAATGGAGGGCACCAGGGATGTTAAAATATAATCTAAATAGTTGTGGGTACACACACTGGGTTTTAGGAGAGACTGGACCAGGATAAGGAGTTCACTGGATTTATCACAGGAATGACAGTTGATCTTAACTGTCACCCTGCTCTCTGTAGGCCAGAGTCTAGAAACAAGCAGGTAAGGTAAAAGGGGTTTACCAGCTTTAATTATGTTTAACTAAAAGGTGGGAAAGGGATTTCTATACTTAAAATCTAAAGGGCAAAACCACAGGGCAATGGGAGGACTTATTCTACTCTCATCTAAGTGATTTAAGAGGCAGGGCCCAAAGAGTAGTGGAGTCTCTAGAAGACTGAATCAATCCTGGTACCAGCCAGGCTTGAATCAGCACAGCTATGGATCAGAGGGGTGGCTTTGAGGGTTCTCACAGCTTTCCAAAGAGGTTCACAGGATGCCAAAATCCTAGGTGGTCCAAGATATCCAAGAAGAAAGAGTGTGTTTGAGAAACTGTCCACAAGGTCCCAAACTTCTCCTCTTCTTGGTGCTGTTCTGTTGTTGCTGGAAATCCACATCCACTCAGGATCCCAAGGAAATGAGGAAGCAGGGTCTGAGATCTCCCTGTGCTGGCAAAAGTTTATGCCCACCACTAATGGAGTCTCTCTCTCAGGGCACAAGGCACCTACTTCCTCCTCCTTCATTCCATCATAGAATGCTCCGGGCTTCCTGCTAAGTTAACATTAATACTTAATCAATAACTAATCTTCCTCACAACACCATACTTTCCCCTGGAAGTATAGTCAGTTTTGATGGGTAGATGATACTTGGTTGTAGACCCAATTCTCTTGCCTTTCTGAATGTAATATTCCAAGCCTTGTGGTCTTGTAGTGTGGAAGCTGCAAGATCCTGTGTAATTCTGATTGGTGTTTCTTGATATCGGAAATGTCTCTTTATGGCTTCTTGTAATAATTTCTCCTTAACTTTTGGAAGCTTTTGAATTTTACCTATTACATTCCTGGGGGTTGTCCTTTGAGAATTTAGTATAGAGGGTATTCTATGGGCTCTTTCAATGTTTGTTTTGTTCAATGACATTATGGAAGTTTTCTTGGATAATTTCTTGTAGGATTATGTCAAGATTTCCATTTGTCTCTGGTTTTTTCATGGAGACCAATGATTCTCAAATTGTATCTTCTGTTTTCTTTGTCATCTTGTCAATGACATATTTCATGTTTCCTTCTATTTTGTCAGTCTTTTGAGTTTGCTTTATTAATTATTGCTGTCTTGTGAGATTATTGGCTTCTGCTTTCCCAATTTTAGTCTTTAAAGACTTGTTTTCAGTTATAATCTTTTGGTTTTCCTTTTCTGTCTGGTCTTTCTGGCTCTCGATGGCTTCCAGAAGGTCATTTTTGGTCTTCAATTTGCTTATCATTTAATTTGATTTCTGAACCTCAATTTCCAGTTGTGAAATTCTGCCTTTTAAGTTATCATTTTCTTTTTGAACAATTTCCCTCTTTTCTTGCCAAACCTATTCCAATTCTCTCATGATCTTGGATTGGAATTCTTCAAGAGCTTGTGTCCAATTTTCATTTTTTGGGGGAGGGTTTGGATGTGTTTACTTGTTTGTCCTCCACTGCTGTCTCCTCTGTGCTCTGGATTTTTTCTATGTAAAAATTATCCAGAATCAGTGCTTTTCTCTAGTTCCTTTTGGTGATTGGTATTTCTTGAGCATTGCTAGTATTACTGTCCTGGTTTTTGCTTCCCTCAGAAGTCTGACTGAAGAGGGCCAGCTTTCTGTGTATGGAGCTACCCAGTGGTTTTTGCCTGAGGCTACTTTTTGAGTCTGCAAGTTTTATGCTGTGTGCTGGCCCAGCCCCACTGCCCTCTCCGTGCCCAAGATGCACACTCTTCAGCCTTCTGGGGATTCAGTTCTAGGTGCTCTCAGTGGTGCTCTTAATCAGCTGCCAAGAACTTAGATATTGCCCCACACCACTTTAATTTTGGCTTGCTGGATGGGACTCTAGCACCATAGTTGGGGTGGGTGTGGGTTTATCAGCTCACATTTTGGTGGGAACTAATTCACCACTTGTAGCATGGAAATGCCCAAATCCCATGTACCTTTGATGTTGCTCCCTGTTGTGGAATTCCTTTATTCATCTGAATTTGGTTTTCTTGTTCTTTTGAGATATCATACAGGTTGGTGGTGGGGAAGGTAAGAGTTCTGCAACTACTCTTCAGTCATCTTAATGCAGAATTGCCCTCCCTCATTTTAAAACCCTCAAATCCTTAGATTTTGTCTTTGTATTTCAGCCTCATTTCTTTTTCAGGAGAGACCCAGATGTGTCTTCAGAGGGAAAGAGGTCTTTAGTGACCCATGACAACCCATTCATACTCGATAGGACAGATTTCTCTAGTGGATCTAAAAGAAAAGGTCAAAACTTAGAGGAAATTTCAGCAAAATCAGTGGTGGCAGTATCAGTCACAAAATGCCACTAGATGACATTCCATTCTCTCCTATAACACCAGTCCATTACAGCTCAAAGACAGGAACAGAGTGCTTGCTCATAGATGCTTATCTTCTGCTCACAGCTAACAAAGGAGAAAGTTTCTATTTTTTTACTCCAAGAGTAGTAAGTTACCCAGACCTCAACCTAAAGATAACTGATGTAGGAAATAGGGTGTATGCATTGCAGTTAATTATCTTGAAATTCTTGCTTGGGGTCAGAGATATCAGAAGGATGTCTTAGTATGACACAAGTCCATTATCCTCATTCTACTTTCATTTCCCAGAATCGTTGGCTACCTCTGAACGTTCTCTGTCCTTCAGTTTAGACAGGAGACAAGATAATTGCCCATGGGGCCTGTTATCTGTTATCTCAGATTCTTGATCTTCATACAATATTTATGGAAATGAAACTAAGGATTTTCATTCTCTCCTGGAGAAGATAGTGGAGTCTGAGGTTCTGTAATTCTGAATGCAGATGAGGAAAGAAGACCTGCTCTATTGAAACATATTAAGACTTTGCTGAGGGGACAGCTGAGTGGCTCAGTGGATCGAGAGTTGGACCAGAGATGGAAGGTCCTGGGTTCAAATCTTACCTCAGACACTTCCTAGCTGTGTGACTCTGGGCAAGTCAATTAACCCCTATTTCCTAGCCATTACCACTCTTCTGCCTTGGAACCATTACACAGTATTGATTCTAAAATGGAAGGTAAGGGTTGTTTAAAAAAAAAAATTAAAAGTATTTACTGCCTCAGGGTGGGGTAGGGTGAAAAATCTGACTCCTAAAATGTCAGAAAATAATTGTCAAAATTGTTTCTGAGTGTAACTAAGGTAATATAAATGAGGGGCTGTTTAATTAGATTTCCTTTATGTAATGCTCATGACATAAGCCATACTGAGAGAAGCTGAGGCTGCCCTGACTCCATGAGGTTAATATGGGCCCTAAAACTCCAGGGAAAAGAGTGAGGTCATAGATTCTGGAGGATTCCAGGGTGAGCTACATTTTACAATCTGAGTGTTCCAGAAGAGATTACGATTCATTGCCTATGTGTGCTCATACGTATTATCTTGCAGGATATGCTCATGTGTGTTTTTATGTGCTGTGTTTATATATGTGTGTTGAGAATGTGTGTGTGTGATATGGGTCATTCTTCCCCTTGTTTTGGCCTCTATAATGTTCCCTCTGTCATGTGACACCCTACAATACTTCTCCCCCCCCCCCAATATAGGGACCTCATCAGGAACTGAGTCATGAAGAGTGAAAGATTGGAAAAGAGGCAGTCAGAGACAAAGGAACACAGAGACTCAGAGAGACTAAGACCTAGAGACACAGACAGAGAACAAGAGAGGGTCCTGAGCCCCAACCTAAACCAGGGGAGGCAGGAAAATATTTATCTCAGCTTCTGTGATGGCAGTGGGAAGGGAGGAGGGAAGGGAGCAAGAGTAGAGGAAGGAGAGGAGACATAACTGAGCTGGAGTTGCCTCTGTTTAGGGCAAGAGGAGAGAAGGGGTTCTGAAGGAATGTTGTGGATAGAGCCTGAGGGAAGACAAAGTGTGGGGGGGGAATTCTTGGTTATCTTTGAGTTCACACTCCTGAAAAGGGAATCCTTTGTTCTCTTTGACTAGTTGGAGTTAACAAAGTGGGGGATGGGATGATCCATGCAACTTTGAGGAGTCTGATCCCTGACTCTATTCCCTTACAACAAAGGAAAAACAAATACTTGGCACCTTTGTACAAAAAAAATCATGATGCAGTCCGCTTCTTTCAAAAAAATATATACATATGCCTATGTATATATACACACATATGTATAAAACAAATACACTTAAATAAAACAAATGAATTTTAACAAGACAAATTAATTTTTAACTCTCCAAAGGTCAAATTTCGCACATGTAGTTTTCCTCTGGAACTCCTGGAGCATCCTGCAGTCTCCATGGGTGTCTTAATCTGGATTCCAGGAGGCAGCAAATCTCTTTCACTAAAATAACCTAGACTTTAATATGAAAAAAAAAATACATTCCCTCCTGAGGAGGATAGAAAGAAACATGAAAATCACATTTACCCTCTTAGCAGTCAGGACCACAGTCAACTGCCATAGCAAGAAAGTTAGAAAAAAGGACTAGATTTTTATTTATTCCTTGTTCTGATATTTAATCTTTTCTTGTTTCATTGTCATTTCTCAGGGATAGAATATGGAGCCAGAACAGCCAATTGTCAGGTACTTGATATAAATTTCACAAGGAGTGTAGTACAAGGAATCCTGTATCTTAATATATGTTAAATGCCACAACCTTGAGTCTCACACTAGGTTCAAGTCCTTTTGTTATTGGCTTTGAAGTCTCAGGAATCCTAGTAGCATTGGTTTCTCTTTTTGACGTGTGTGGTCTTTTGGCATCAATCAGGTTAAGTGCATGTTTCTTTGGCACTGTAGAGATGAAATCTGTGCTCCGTTGTTGATCCCGTTTCTTTGAATCAGACATATATGTACTAAGTAAAGTCCCATAATATTTAAATACCAATGACAGTTTCAATAGTCTAAGGCAGTAATTCCCAAAGTGGATGCCACCGCCCCTTGGTGGGTCCAGAGGGGAGGTGATGGCCACAGGCGCATTCATCTTTCCTATTAATTGCTATTAAAATTAAAAAAAATTAATTTCCAGGGGCACTAAGTAATTTTTTTCTGGAAAGGGAGAGGTAGGCCAAAAATGTTTGGGAACCACTATGTCTAAGGATTTTGGGTAGGCAATTACATTTAGAACTAATGGACATAGTAAAACTACACTAATAATCATAAAATCTTTCAATTTAGATAAATGACATGTGCTCAGAAAAAATCAAATTGCATATGCAATTATAAAAAATGTGCTAAAAATTAAAAAATATATATCTCCTATAATCAGTGACAATCAAAAATATATATCATATATACATATGCATGTAGATATGCATATATATATACACACATATATATGTGTGTCACAGGAGGGGTAGAATATAAAGGTTCTTACCCAAAGATTTAGATGCATTTCCTCTTAACTTATCCATGATCCACAGTATGTGTGCAAATGAGGTAGATTAAACAATGGAGGTATAAAAGCAATAATACATTGAAGAAAATACAAAAAATTCATAAAAAGCACAAAATGCAAATCAAATCAATACAAGTCACTAATATAGCTTTTCTTTGAGGTAATATAGGAAATACCAAATTGTTCTTCTTTCAAGTTCAAGGATTGATCAAATAAAGTGCAACAACAACAACAACAACAACAAAATAGTAGTACAGATTTAGCAATAATGAAATCACAAATAAAGTCAATAGTCAATTACAGGATGGTACAGTCAGTTATTCAGTATCAATAGAAGGTACTTATTTTACATGGCTGCAATGAATCCATGAGTCCTTCTCCCCAATTTTAATAGCTGTTGGTACAGTCAATAAGATCTCAAATGGTCCATCATAAGCAGATTCAGTAGACCCAATATGTATGAAATTCTTTATGTACATGATATCACCTGGATTTAAATCATGAAGCAAGAAGTCTCTGGGGCTGCCTGAACAGTAGCCCCAGAGTTGTGGAGTTCTCAAAACTTTGTTTGTAATTGTTTGATATATGTGGCAATGGTTGTATCCCCTCCTAACAATGAAGTATAGGCAGGGGTAAATGGTTGAGCCTGAATAGATGGATGTCTGAATTGCATCTCAAATGGTGAGATGAATAAATCACCTCTGGGTTGGCTTCTGAGATAAAATAGGGCCAGAGGGAGAATTTTGGGCCATTTTAGATGAGTCTCTGCCTCTATTGCAGAAGAAATAGGATTTTCCACTCTGAGTAGTTTGGGAACAGGCTCATAAAATTTGAATTAGGCAGTTGGATTGAATCCTCCTTTTTCACTGGACTGTACAAAGAGTGTTTTAAATTTTCTAATTGAATTTGTACTGCTGCTTAGATTTTTGCTTTTCTGATTTGTATCCTTTAGTGTCTTAATAGTAAGGAATAGGAAAAGAAGATTTCCTACCAGCATTAGGAAAAAGAGCCATTCAGAAACCTTAGTTTTCCAATTTGGCAAAAGCCAAAAGGCTTTCCTATATAGAAGTTGCATGGGTTTTATTTATTTCTTTATCTGTTCACTCATTTATTTATTTAGGTTTTGTTTTGGTTATTTATTTATTTGTTTTTAGTTGCAAGGGAAAAAAAAGTTGTTGTTTTTTTTCCTGCTATCTATATATTTGTTATTGGTGCTGCCCTTCAGTGGCAGAAAGGCAGCCCTGCAGTTCAGCAGGTAAAAGGGGGGAAAATACTGAGTGCTCAGTGCTGGCCTCTAGAGGCCAAGGGGCAGTAATACAGGGGGAGGAGAAAATTGCTGGTGGGAGGGTGGGACTAGGGAAAAGAACTGTGGGTAAGGGTTGGTATTAAAGGAACCCAGCACTCTGAGGTGCCAGAAACCAAGATAAGTTGAGTTTTATTTTGGGGGGGGGGTTAGTGTTGCCTCTTTAAAGGCAAAATTGCTCCAGAAGGAGAGATTGGAGCCAGGCAGGTAAGTTAGGGGGCAGTTAGGGAGTTTTTAGAAGTAAGCTGGGGTGGGTGGAAGTGAGAGAAGGACTGGGGCTTTTTCCAGACCCCTGCTGTTGTTTTTTTTTTTAGTGAGACCCCCTGCTGGGTTTTAGCTCTAGTAGGGGTGAGGAGGATTAAGGCAAGGTTCCTGGGCTGAGTGTAGGGGCAAAGAAAAACAGGAACCCCTGATGAGCCAGAGGAGCCTGGCAGGGGTTGAAATTGCTTAGTAGGAGAAGAGACCCCTGCTCTGCTAGGTTTTGGGCAGGGAATTTTTTTTTAATTTACTGGTAGACAGTAAGGCAGCAAGCAGGCTCAGTGTCTGATCTGGGTCTCCAGAATATGTTTTATTGAAAAAGGAAGGATGATGATGATGGGAGAAAGGAAGGGAAAAGGAGGTAGGGAAATATGCCAGGGTAGCCCCCAGCCCCAGTGGGGAAAATCATCCAAGCCCTTCAGAGCAGAACAATATCAGACTAAACCATAGGGATATTTAACTGGGTTTTTTTTAGGGTTTAGTAAAAGAAAAGGTTTGGAAAAGCTAGGAGTTAGATCTCCAGCAGTTAACTGGGATCAAAGCTCTTTGGGGCAAAAGGCTCTCCTCTCTTCTCCAAAAATGGCTCGCCAAAATCCCCACTCTCTCTTCTTTATATACTTTCTCAGACACCTCCCACAAAAGATGTGGGAGGTGTCTGAGGAAGCTATGGTAGAGACTCCTGGGAGATGTAGTCTCTGATGCTGAATTTTTCCTGATAAGTTTCTTATCAGCTCTATGAAAGAAGGAGGTACAAGAATCTAGATGACTAATGAAGGTCTTGTTTAATGATTAGTTGTTACATCAAAATATGTATATACATAAAAATGAAATGCTGCACAGGTTAATTTTTGAAAAGCAAGGAAAGACATACATGAAATTTTGAAAAGTAAAATGAGAAGAGCCAAAAAAAGAAAGCAACTGAGGAAAATTGTGTGCATTTCATAATTAGTGAAAAATATTATTTATTGTTATTTATTAACTCTTTTTCTGACCCCAAAGTGATTGGGCCTTATTTTAAAGTCTTCCACTAAAGCAATGGCACTCACTTTGTGAGTTGGAAATGTAATTGGATTTTCTCTGTCTTGAATGTAGGTGTAACCATCTGTGTTTGATTATTGCTCATCATTCAAGAGAACTGTCTTGAGTTGCTCAATGCATTTTTGAGAGGTAAAAATTTTACAGTTGCATGTAGGACCCAGGAAGATTGAGATATTGACCTTATGAAAGTAATGGTAAGATACTCTTAGATCAATTTCCCATTATGCTGCTATTTTAGTTTTCAATTCTTTTTATATTTTATTTTTTCTAATTGCATGTAAGAACAATCTTTTAAACACATTTCCAAAATTATGATGTCCAAATTATCTCCCTTTTTTCCTTCCTTCTAACTTCCCTGAGATAGTAGGCAATTTGGTCTGAGTTATACATGTATGATCTTGCAAAATATATTTCCATATTGGCCATGTTGTGAGAGAAGACTCATATAAAAGTAAAACCCCTCATATAAAAGTAAAAACACATACAAATAAAGTGACAAATAATATGCTTTGATCTGCTTTCAGACTCCATCAGTTCTTTCTCTGGAAGTGAATACCATTCTTTATCATACGTCTTTCAGAATTGACTTGGATAGTTGTCTGTCTTAGAAAAGGCTAAGTGTTTCATAGCTGATCATTCAATATTGCTGTTATTAGTTTCAGTGTTCTCATTTCTGCTCACTACACCATGCATCAGTTTATGTAGATCTTTCCAGGTTTTCCTGAAATAATTCTGCTCATCATTTCTTATGGCATGAGAGTATTCTTTTTTTTTTTTTCAACCCTTACCTTCTGCCTTAGAACCAGTGTTTTGGTTCTAAGGCAGAAGAGAGGTAAAGGCTAGGCAATGGGGTTCAATAGTATGCTAGGCGTGAGGTGGTACCTCGGAGTTGTTTTAATTTGCATTCCATTAATTAGGAGGGATTTAGAACACTTTTTCATGTGCTTATTGATAGTTTTGATTTCATCCTGTGAAAACTATTCATGTACCTTGCCCATTTATTAATTCAGGAATGGATTGATTTATTTTCGTAAATTTGACTTAGTTCCTTATGTATTTGGGAAATTAAATTTTTGTCAGAGGGTTTTGTTATAAAAATGTTCTCCCATTTTGTTGCTTTCCTTCTAATTTTGGATGTATTTGTTTTGCTTTTACAAAAACTTTTAAATTTGATATAATCAAAGTCATTAATTTTACTTTTTCTAATGTTGTCTATCTCTTGTTTGGTCTTAAATTCCTTCTTTTCCCAAAGATCTGACAGATATATTATTTTATGTTCACCCAATTTATTAATGACTTCACTCTTTATATTTGAGTTATTTACTCATTTTGAATTTATCTTGATATAGGGTGTAATATGTTGATCTAAACGTAATTTGCCCCATACTGTTTTACAATTTTCCCAAAATTTTTTGTCACATAGTGAGTTCTTGTCCCCAAAACTGAGATCTTTGTGTTTATCAAACACTAGCTTGCTGAGATCATTTATCCCTAGTCTATTCCACTGATCCACCCTTCTGTCTCTTAGCCAGTACCATTTTTTTTTTGATGACCACCACTTTATAGTACAGTTTAAGATCTGGTACTGCAAATATATTTTGCAAGTACATATTTTGTCTATACATCCCAGTGACTGCTCTGATATCTGTAAAATGAACCCCTTAGTTCAGATTATTCATTTTTCCAGTTTGAACTGAAAGTGGAAACGTCTATTCCTCTTTCCATGCCTCCCTTAGATTGTCCCTCAAATCTTGGCAGTTCAGACTGTCATTTACCACAATCTCCAAAGGTGACAAGCAAAGCAAGCCTCTTCCCTCTACACCATTTCCTTTAGGGCAGAATGAAAAGGTCTACCCTGAAGAGAAGGCATAACCCTGGGAGACTGGCCTAGAGATGTTGCTCTTTTGTCTGGATCTGGCTCTGTCTTGTTTGAAGGAAATTTACTCTTCTGAAGTCACAAACTTGACCTCATCTCCTGCCAACCATTTGACTCAGAAGTCAGGACTGTGTGAAGGAAATCATTGTATACATTAGGTCACTTGAGTCTCTTTGAGAATGCATCAGTTTGTGTCACTTATTTCACCTAGCATAGTTCATGGGAGTGTGACCTCTGAATCTGATCCATACATGACTCTGAATATGAACTAGAAATGAGAGAGAGGAATAAATGAAGAAAGAGGAAAAGTTTGCTCTCTCTGTCTCTGGTGACTATGATATTGGAAATTTGGGAATCCTTGAACTAATTTTGAGGTCCCTAATCTAAACTTCCTATGGACATTTAGGGCTCCTTGAAATTACATTTCCCATGAGCCAACTGGCTTCCTGTCTTATGTGGTAATGTAAGACAGTTATGTATTAATGTAAACAGAAGTATAAAGATTGAGGAGTAGATTGGTACTTCCTCTTTTCTGCCTGTGGAGCAGGAGCCAGGATGGGAGGAAGTACTGATAGACCAAGAAAGTTGCTGCTGGAGGTCAGGCTGAGAGCACACACATGGGAGCAGGATTAGACTATTTTACTCTTATCTTTCTACCTATTTCTCAACTTTTATTTATCCAAGGGATTCTATTAAACTAAAAATTCGAGGCCAGTCTCATAATTTTATTTCTTACAGTCTGTAAGAATCTCTGAATGCAAATTTTGGCTAGAGCAAGTAGTATCAAGAACTTAAAAATGTCCTTGTGTTTTCTGATATAGTAAAACTATCCAAATGGAGCTCAGAATTATTGAAAATTGTCCCTTCAGGGGAATTATTTCATCATCTCTCCATGACATTGCTCATGCTCCTCTTCCTTTAATACCTGTGATCTGCCCATTTCCACCCAAGATGGCTACACTGGATGACATCCAAAGGCTACAGACCAGATCTTTTACAACTCCAGGTCTAACTCATTAATGTTCAGGCTTTATCCCCGAAGTCTCTCATTTATTTGAGATCCTAACTTGGAAGGGAAGCTTGGATTGGCTAAAGCAAGACCCTATTGAGTACCTAGCTGATGGCAGGAAGCATGACTCTTATATTTTTGATGTTCCCTTAGTTTCCTGCTGAGGACCATCAAGTTCATAATGGATGACAAAGTCACGCACGAACTCCGAAAATTTGCAAAGCAATTCAAGGGAGTATGGATTTCCCACTCAGTTTCCTCATGTGACTTTTCTGTTATTAACACTCCTCATTATAGGAATTATTATGTTCAATATCTCTATTTAGCCCCAGGAACATATAGAGAAACATTATAGGTTATTATTAGAGCCCTTACAGGCCCCTTACAAACTCCTAGGAAATTCCCACCTTTACATCCAGTAATGCAGAAATTCCCCTAGACGTCACTTCACAATAAACCAGCAAATAGTGAGTTAATGTTAAAGATTTAAAAACCCTAACTTAAATCTCCCATACACAGGTGCTTGCAAAAACAGTCCAAGTTTTCCCTGCCCTGATCCCTGATTTGGTATAGTACATTAACATAAAAGAACAATGAATGAAATATGGAGAAATTGTTTTCAAAGACCAGTACCTCCCTGAACTGTGTTCTGCATTTCATAGCCAAGGAGGCAAGCAAATATACCTTTGAGGGATGTTGAGGGTTGCTGAGGAGTGAAAAGTTGTTAGCAACAAAGTTAAAGTGTGATTTAATAACATTGTCCCTAAGAAAAAAGCATGATGAGAATGGATTTCCATGCCAACATTATGTGAGATCTCAAAGATTATAAATTAAGCCTTACTCAAGGCAGAGCAGAGCAGTATTCATGATGCATGCCTGGCTGAAATTCAAACTGTCTCTCATTTCTCTTAACATGCTGATGCTATCACAGCACCTCAAGTCCCTGGAACTGGGGGAGCCAGCCTCCCCGAGTTTCCTAAACCTCATTGTGACACATATTCTTTGTTTTTTAATCCTTCTCCTATGTGATTCATCTTACCCTCATCCCATAAAGTGCTCTTGGAAAATTGTGATTCCTAGTTATTTTCCTGTTGCATTATATGTTATTCTTATTGCTGCTGCTGGTGGTATGTGTGTGTGTGTGTGTGTGTGTGTGTGTCTGTGTTGGTGTGTTCATATCCTTGCCTCCATGAGATCATGAATATAAATACATCAGGTAGAAGCAATATAATTCAATCAGTGAACTCACATCCCTAAAATCATGAAAAAAGGAATAGATTCTGGGACAATTCCACCTCTATAACTAGAGGCATTAAGGAAATTTAAAAAAAAAGATGAAGAATTGAGGCTATTCAGTTCACATCTGGAGCACAGGGACATGAAGCACTTAAGTCACAGCTCTCTGAGGTTCTGTAGTACTACCTGGACAGACCCTGTTCTCATAGAGAAGATCCACTTGAGATCTGAGTGAACTGTCCAAGATAAACCTTCCCTTCTTTTATCAGAATGAGCGAAAGTTCATTTCGGAAAATCAGAGGGATTCTTTTTTTTTATGTTGTTGGGCATTTGGTCATAATTTCTTTCATTTTATTAAATGTTCTTGTTATCTATTGTTTTTATACTTTTTTTCTAGATACACTTCCACTCCCTACAATATAAGTAATAACTAAAAGGGGCTCCATTAAAGGTGTTGATGTGGAATCTAGAAACCCCCAAACTTATAGCTTAGTAAGATCTGATGAACTCCAAGTTTTAGGATTAACTTGTAAGTTGGTTCATCAGATCTTACTAGGCTATAAGTTTGGGGGTTTCTAGATACCACATCAACACAGGAAACACTTAATAGTTCTCTTATTAAATTAAAAAATCAGTGAATAAAGTGTCCCCTACCTCTTTTATGGCTCCCCTGGATACCACTGTGAAAAAAAGAAAAACATAAAAACAAATCTTGTAACAGATTTACTCTAGCAAACAAAAATTAAAATATCTTTTTTGAGTTCATTATCTCTCTATTAGGAGGTAGACAATCTTTGCCACCATTGATCCTCCAAAGTTTTGCCTATTTGAATTGCTTTTAGTTCTTAAGTCTTTTAAATTGTCTTTAAGTGTTTTTGTTATTGTATAATTTTTTCTTTGTTTTGTTCTCTTCACTTTGAATCAGTTTATACAAGTCGGCAAATTTCTCTGAAATTATTCCTTTCATCATTTGGGGGATGTCAGGAGTAATAAGACATTTTTCAAGGGATTATTGAGGGGAGTAGGACTCAGTATTCCCCATCTCTTTGGGTACTGTTTGGAGAATCTAGACCCGCTGACATTGACCATGTTATCTAGGAGTGAAAAGGGGTGACTAAACAAAGTCTTCCATGGCTGTTGGCCCAGATTTATTGAGAAGAAATGGGGTTCATGTGGGGAAACTGATCTAGATATGCCACTATTTTCTGTTCTGGAGATCTTGAGGGAACCTGAAATTAGGCTAAGTTTTATGAAGAGTCTAGAACCTGTCAGTTCATGTACAGTGTCATTATCCAAAAAGACTCTTGGGATTGTTGGAGAGTACTCACTCCATTCCCTTTTTTTTAAACCCTTGCTTTTCATTTTAGAATCAATACTGTGTATTGGTTCCAAGGCAAAAGAGAAATAAGGATTAGGCAATGGGGTAAAACTTGCCCAGGGTCACATAACTAGGAAGTAACTGAGGCCATATTTGAATGCAAGATCTCCTGTCTCTAGGCTTGGCTCTCAACACACTGATGCACCTTGCAGCTCTCACCCTATTTTATCTTGGTGGATGAAGCTATTCTAGAAACCAAGGCTACTTCTAGGACTATTCCACCAAAAGATCAAAGAAGGAGAAAAAGAACCAATATGGGCAGAAAATATTGATGGCAGCTTTTCTCAAAGAAACAAACAAAACAAACAAACAAAAAAAGAGAAAAAATATTGACATACAAATAAGAAAAGGGATAGTTTCAGTGAAATTTGGGAAGTCATAGATGAACTAAAGCAGGATGAAATAAGCAGAGCTAAAGAAAAATGATAATAATTCATCAGCAAACAGGGAGGCTGCACTCAGTCACATTTCTTTATCCATTAATTTATCTGACTCCTGTCTTGGTATTAGCTTTAGCCCCTTCTGGGTTATGAACATGACCTCATATGATCACAAAGTGAGTATAGATTTCTGATTTCCTAGAAGACCTTGTCAAGTCAATACCTGGGATATCTTATGGCATGTATTCTTTCTGAACAATGATCTACTGAATGCTGGCTTGGGATCCTGCTGCTACTCTAGAGAAGGGGATGGAAAAACGAAGGAAATACACATTAGATAGTGCCCACTCTGTGCCAGGCACTGAGCTAAGCACTCTTACAAATTTAATCTGCCCAGGGTCACACAGCTGGGGAGTCTTGGTAAAGAATTCCTTGGCCTCAGCCACTTCCCAGCTGTGTGACCCTGGGCAAGTCACTCGACCCCCATTGCCCACCCACTCATGATCACATCATCTTCTATGGGAGGAGCCAAGGAAACAGAAAATCAATAGTAGTGTTTTGCAGTCATGACTGAGGAAAGTTGGGAGCCAGGAATACTCCATTGCACTCCCTGCCTCAGAGACTCTGGAAGCTGAAAGAAAAAGATGGAGGAAAGCACTCATTGAGCCAAGTCTGACTTTATTTGTTGGGCAAGGCAAAGGAGTCAGAGGTCTACAGATGCCTCCAGTAGGAGATGAGATCCCATGTTGCAAATTACATGCTCTTTTATAGTTTCATATCTGTTCTTTAAAAAAAATTCAATTTAGAATATTTTCCTATGGTTACATGATTCATGTTCTTTCATTCCCCTCCTTCTTAAGCTGGCAAGCAATTCCACTGGGTTTTACATGTATCATTGTTCAAAACCTATTTCCATATTACTAATATTTGCAATAGACATATCTGTTCTCATAGGACAGCTCCAAACCTCATTTCTGAGAAATCCTCAATGCCCTCAGTACCTTTTGGGACCTTTCTGGTCTCTGAGACCTTTTTAGATCTTCTTGGTCTCTGAGACCTTCTTCTATGAATCAATTTATATAAAGAATATTATAATGCACAATCTCACACTTTGGAATAATGCAGTAACACACATGATTATTGATCAGCTCATAGACTGGGACTACCTTCTTCATCTCATTGCATACACAGACTTGTGTCTCAGTCCATGTTCTTACTATAGTTCACATAGTTGCAAGGTATCTAATGAAAGGGATTCTTAAGCTAATGCAAATGAGAGGCTGCTTAATTAGACTTCTTTTATGTAATGCTCATGACATGCCAGGACATAAGGAATACTGAAAGAAGCTGAGGCTGCCCTGACTCCATGAGGTGAATATGGGCCCTGAAAGCCCAGAGAAGAGAGTGAGGTCATTGTCACTGGAGGATTCCATTGTGAACTGGATGTTACTGTCTGGTGTACCAGAAGAGATCATGATTCAGTGCACATATGGGTGTCTGTGTGCTCATACATATTATCTTGTACCATATGTTCATGTGTAACTTTATGTGCTGTGTTTATATAGAGGTGTTGAGAATATATGTGTGAGATGGGTCATCTTTTCCCTTGTTTGGGCCTCAATAAGATTCCCTCTGTCATATGACACCCCTACAATACCTTCCCCCATATAGGGACCTCATGAGGAACTGAGTCATGCAGAGTGAAAGATTGGAATAGAGGCAGTCAGAGACAAAGAAAAACAGACTCAGAGAAATGAAGACCTAGAAGAACAGAGAACGAGAGAGGGTCCTGAGCCCAACCTTGACCTGGAGAGGCAGGGAAATATTTAGCTCAGTTTCTATGATGAAAGTGGGAAGGGAGAAGGGAATTGAGCAAGAACAGGGGAAGGAGAGGAGCTCATATCTGAGCCAGAATCTCCTCTGTTTAAGGCAGGAGGAGAGAAGGAGGCTTGAGGAATGTTGTGGATAAGACCTGAGAGAAGACAAAGTGGGGGAGCATGACCCATGGAACCTCGAGGAGTCTGATCTCTGACTCTATGCTCTCCTTCACAGAGACTGACAAGGGCAGGGCAGGGAGACATGGGGCCTTAGAGGATGATTTTCCTCTTTCTCTCCTTTCTCAGACAGGGTCAGTGGCATTTGTTGGAATAGCTCTCCTGTAGATTTGTGACACCAGATTCCTGGATCTCCTTCTCCCAGTAAATCCTGGACCCTCCAGCCAGTAGGAGTTCCTGAATGCAGGGAGCATTGGTCCTGAAGTTAGGAAGACCTGAGTTCAAATCCACATTCAGATACCAGCTTTGAGACCATGTGCAAATCTCTGAAACCCAGGTCTGACTCAATTTTCTGAACCATAAAGTGGGGATTATGAGAGTACCTACCTCCCAGGGATATGGTGAGGATTAAATGAGATATTTGTAAAGCCTTTAGCAAAGTGCCTGGCATATAGTAGGTAGTTAGTTAATAAATGCTCGTTCTTTAGAGTTCAATAGAGTTCAAACCCCAAGAAACACCATAAGCGAAGGGGAGGGATATTGCCTCTTCTTGAAAATTGAGGTATGCAGGGGTGGGGGAAGGAGGGGTTATTTCATGGGCTCCCCTGTGTGAGCATCTTGTTCTTGTCCTCAGGATAATTTATCCAGAGTGTTGGGGTGGGAAGTGTCCCTGGACCCAACCTCCTCCTCTTTGTCCTCCCCCAGGGCCCTCTGGAGGACCACCCTGAGGGTCTCCCCTCTTTTATGCCATTGGCTGCCCAGGAAGAAGTAAATGAAAGGGTTTGCGCTGCTGTTCACACAGCTCAGGAGCTTTGGGAAGATAAAAGAATTGAAGTGAAGCCTCTGAACAATCTAATTGCTTCAACAATCCCCAAGGGCAGGCCGAAGAGCAGGAACACAAAGACAGTTAGCAGAATCAGGAAGTAGAGCTTGGGGGACCGCCTGTGCTGGGAGCTGCACTGGACCCTCAGCACCAGGGTTAGGCTGGACACGCACAGCACACAGGTGAGGAGGGAGAACCACCCAAACTCTAGGAACGCCAGAGTGGGGCTGAAAAAAAAGAAATTTGCAAGGAAACAAAGAGCCACAAGAGCTCCCCAGAACAGGCCAGGCAGAGCCCATAGGACAGTGCACGCAGCCACAGACGTGTGCTTGGGCCGGTGACATCTGTACCAGATGGGGAAGAGCACCGAGAGACAGCGCTCGGTGCTGATTGAAGCCAGCAAGCTCAGGCCCACACAGTGGGACATGTATAGGATGCAGATTCATAGTATTCGCAGGCCAGAAGTGTATAAATGTGCAACAATTTCACCCACACAGAACCCAAAGTAGCTACCAAGGAAGAGGGCGTCAGCTGCGGCCAGGTTGAGGATGTAGACAGAGAAGGGGCTCCTCTGGATGCGGAAGCCCAAGAGCCACAGGACGATGCTATTCCCCACCAGCCCCACCAGGGCAATGACCAGAGAGAGGATGTACATCCAGTAGCTTCTGTGATGGGAGGCAAATTCTCCAGGTGCCTCATTCACAGGATCTAACCTTGAATTTGTACTTGTCTGCACTGTGATGTCAAGAACAGATTCCCACTGCTCAGGTGTGGGGGACACAGACATGGTAGGTGCTTCCAGCCTCAGAAAGCTCAGCTCCTCTCAGTCACCCTGGGGACACCAAGACGTGGAAGTGGGTGAGAGACTGTTCCAGAGTTATCAGTTCTAAGATGAAAGGTAGAGTTTTTTTTTAAGGAAGGGAGGGGGGCAGTTGGGTGACTCAGTGGATTGAGAGCCAGGCCTAGAGATGGGAGGTTCAAATCTGGCCTCAGGTACTTCCTAGCTGTGTGACCCTGGGCCAGTCACTTAACCCCTATTGTCTAGGCCTTACTGGTGCTCTACCTTGGAACTGATACACAACATTGATGCTAAGGCAAAAGATGAAGGTTAAAAACAAACAAACAAACAAATACCCTGATCTTTATTTTTGGAATTGATGCTAGGTATTGCTTTGAAAGCAGAAGATCAGTCATGGCTAGGCAGTTGGGGTTAAGTGACTTGTGCAGGGTTACACAGCTAGGAACTGACAGAGGCTAGATTCAAATACATTTACTCCTGCCTCCTGACCTGGCACTCTATACTAGCTGCCCATGGGATTCTTTTTTAGGCATGGATTGGAATAGGGTACCACTATACTCATTTCCACATGTGAAATCATATTGTATTGTTATACCTTCCTTTTGATAGTCCATGGAGGTTGGCTCTGGGATTGCCCACTGTTCAGTTGAAGAGAGACTGTGGGAAAATTCTGCCATTTTTCTCTCCCAGGTTTCTATGGGCTCTAAAGGGAAGACTCTCCCATGGAATACCTGATGTTTCTTTCTCCTGCCTCTCTCACCAGCCTCTATTTGACTAGAATATAGCCCATCTCAGACAAACACTTACAGAACTGGGACAGAGCAGTCAGAATGGTCATGAGTTCACTCCAAGCTGAGACATTTTGAACACTGTTAAGGGTTAAATAAGGGATTAGATTCTCTCCTGGACAGAAGCTGAAGCTCCTTAACTCCTAAAATATTGCTTCATTTTCTCAATCTTCTTATTCTTCTGCCTACCTGCTCATTTTTCACTGATCCCCAATCTGGAGATCATGTGTGAGAAGCCAATCATAACCTGGTACAGAAAAGAACAGAAAATATCCTACCTTATCTCTTACATCCACTATAGAGCAGGAGAAGGAGCTGAGCCAACCTCTTTGAAGGTTCAGGGAATAGAAGCCCAGCTCTTCTCAACTTTTGTCTCAGTTTTTAGATTTCAAAGATGACTCCAGTTCCTACTGTTCTCCTTAGATGGGAGAAGAGGGAGCCTCTTCTCCCCTCATTGTTTCACCTGAATTGTTAATGTTCAATGTGCCTTTCTTTAAACTGAATAAAAATGATCAAGTTTGTAGGCAAAAGAGATGCCCTGGTGCCCTTCATTGAATACTTCCTACCAAGTTGATGTGAAAGGATTATTAATGATTTTTTGTGTGTCTGAGACTTCAAAATGATTTGCTAAAATAGAAATGAACCCTATTATGCTCACACTCACACCCTTCAAGGATCATACATCTTTATATATATATATATATATATGTATGTATATATGTATGTATATATGTATATATGTGTGTGTGTGTTACTATCTATTTATTCTTCCTTTTGACTTGCTTCTTCTTATTTGCCCTCAAAGCATTCAATATCCCAGGGAAGTGGAGGCAGGCATTTAGAGGATCTTTGCTGGATAACCTTTGAAGGAGAAAATGTATCTTTTGTTTCAGGCATTTCCCAATCTGGAGCTTAAGACTCTGATGTCCTCCATCTATTCAGAAACCCCTGAATCACTTGAAGGTGTTTCTCTGCTCACTACATGACTTCCAATGCTCACTCTTGTCAACTAGACAAATCTCTTTATATTCACACAACATTTGCACACTCATTCAGTTTATATTAATTCATAAAATAGAGCTTAAAATGTTGCCTCTTAATGTGATGACTATTCTTGAAAGTTGGTTTTGCATACCTCATCAGACTGGTGATTCCTGGGCTCTACGGAGAAGACCAATTAGTTCTCCATTCCTCTGTGTTCTTCATTAGTCAGCCAGTCAAAGAGTCTTATCAAGCAATGCTTGTGAATCCAGAAAAATCTATGCTGGCTTCTTCACCTAAGGATACCATTAAAAGTCATTTTTTTTCATGTGAGAAAGGAGGAAGTTTGACATTTTAAAAAGTGTACTAAAGCAATATGAAATGAGATCAGGAAACCGATAGGCCAAAGTTCCTCCTTAGGCCAGAGGAGACTCATTATCCAAAAGCAATCCTTTACCCAGTAACAATGTCACAGTAATAATTAAAGATGTTTCTCATGTAGGGTGACATGGAAGGAACATTCTGTAATCCTGAATACTAGTTGAAAGCTGATATGGGGAAGATAGGTCTCATTGGTGTGTATGCTATTCTAAATTGTTTAACACTCCTTAAAGTGCAGATCTAATAATATTACATATTTCCTGCCTTCTTTGTCTATATTCTGACAAGGAAACAGGAAAGCTAGCCCCAGTCATATTTCTTTATACTTTGATTTGCCCAATCCTGATTTGGGAGTTGGCTCTATCGTCTTCTGGGTAATGAACATGGCCCAGTCTGATCACAAGAGAACATTGACTTTAGGTGTCCTCTAAGTTCCTCTCATATTTTGTAATGGAGCAGAGAAGACTCAAAAGTAACAGAGCCCCTGATGGGCCCCTCAGGGGGCTGCAGCCTAGCTGGGTTTTTACCCCAACCTCTTATCTCACTTCTTTTCTGTCCACTTGCCTGACCCTCCCTGGTTGCTAACAGCCCCATATTTGCTTCTGAGAAACTGCTTCCTTGAGGAATGTATATTTTTGAATACACCAATCCTATCCTTTGAAACATGTGCCAAGGAAAATTCCCGCCAACTCATTTTCCTATATATGTTCTGTGCTTACTTGTGGGTGGTGTGATTCTCATGTGAGGAGGATGCCCCAGTCTGCCAGTTATTAAAGGTCCCTAAAACTTCTACACCTGAGTGTTTGGCATTTTTCAGGAGGTGTCCCACTTCAATTGATGCTTGGATCCTATTATGATATGGGTTATCTCAGAAGAATGAAGTGTAAAAGCCCATCTCTGTGGTTTTCCCAGGTCTCTTGGAAGGTTGTCTCATTTCTGTGACTGGATCTACCATGGCATACATTCTTTTTAAATGATGACCTATCAAATCCTGATTCTTCACCTGCTGTTGTTCTGGAGAAGGAAAAGAGAAGAGAAGAAATATTTATGTACTTCTCACTATGTGCCAGGCACTGAGCTAAGCCCTCTACAAATATTATCTACTTTGATTTTGTAACAATAAAGGAGCCAGTAACCAATGTTTGATAGAAGGGAGAGAGAGAGTCTATGTGGTGAGTCTCTGTTCCATCTTTCCCCAGGGCCAAATATACACTGGGAGACTTTAAGGCAGTGCCACCCTGAAACTGGGTGATCTGGATGGTTTGCCGCCCCACAGGAGTTGTGGGTGAAGCTTCCCTTTAAGAAGATGTATGTGGTATCCCAATCCAATCCTAAATAAGGACAGGGTTCACACAAACATATCCCAGAACAGTTAGTTTCACAGTGGGTGGTCCAGCTTCAGGATGGAGGAAGCCAAACAAAGCTGTGGTTCCCCTCTCCCTTGTTGTCTCTCAGGCACTCTGGATTGCTATATGACTGATGAATGGATTTTTATTATATTCAAATCAGGGAATGGGAAAGGGGTGAAGGGCAGAGGGATTTGGGGTGCCCTCTTCACTTATTGGTATGAGGTCCATCACTTAGGGGGACCCTTAGTGGTTCCCACTCCCAAGCTTCTCCCCCTTTTTTCTTCTTCTATTTCTATTTTTATGTTTCTATCCTTTTCTATAATCATCAGTTCTGACTGAAAAGGGTCTCTCAGCAAAGGTGGGTAATGGGTGAAGGAGACTAAGAGATACTCCCAAAATGGAGTCCAAAAACTTAGCTGAAGTCTTGATGGATGAGATGTGATAGAATGGCTTTGATTAGGGAATCAGGGTTTCAATTTCCAAAGAAAGATCCTCATGAAGCCCTCAGGACTGGAAACGAGCTGGGATGTCTTCCTCCTCTCTTCTCCTAGTCCTCCACCCAAAGACCTCTCCTTTCCTTCCTCCTCTGGAAAATTTCCCAGAATTGCCTCTGGTCTCAACTGTCAGCAACTGTTTTTTTTCTCCTTTGTTCCCATTTGCCTTGCACAAATCCCATCCTTGGAATTTGAAGTCCAAGAATATAAGATACGCAAAGGCACTTAACACAATACCTGGGACACAGCAACCACCACATGAATGTCAGTTAATATTAGCTACTATTAAATATCCTTTCAATAAACATATGAAATAAATGCTATAATTTTCCCCATTTTATAGTTGGAGAAACCGAATATAGTGGTTAAGTGACTTGCCTGACCCCCCACTCACTATTATCCTCTAGTTCTGGAATAAGATATCTGGGAGGTAAAGAAGAAAAGAAAAAAGGCTTGCTGCAGGTCATATTGAAATTTTGTTTGAACATCTGCCTGCATTTTTGTCTGCTGTTTGATAATATGGTAAATTGGATGTTAGCTCCTGATTCGATCAGAACATATTCAAAATTTAGGAAAGGAAAGTAAGCCCCAAAAGTATAATTTTTTGTTTCTGTAGGTGAGGTGAAAGCAAGCCAATTAAAGAGCTGTTCTCTATCCTTTGACAAAATCAGAGCAAAAGGAGAATCCTGGTTGGATGCTTTCCAACCCCAGAGAAAGGAGCAGTAACTAATGAGTCTGTGAGCAGAGCAGGTGACAGAGTGGAACCTGAGTGCTCCTTTGGTTTGCCTGATAGCATCCAGACTTCCCTGGGACTAAAGGGCATTGATACACACATCCACAACGACACTCAATCGGGAGAATCTATTGCAGATATTAGGAGAGAGGAGCATAGTCCAACAAAGGCAAAATGACTGTAGAGGAATCAGAGGTACAAATTCTAGTATCAATCTTTTGAAAATCAGCCTCCCTCAATCTTATCTAAATCTCCAGTTCCATTTCTGACCTGACACCCCAGACCTCAGCTTACCATCTCCTCACTTTATTCCCATCATGAATGGCAGTTCTAAAGCTCATTTAATGTAGCTTTCTTTACTCATTGACACTTTCAAATTTTCTGGAAAATATCTGCCTTTATTTTCCTTCTCCTCCATGGCAAGTTTTGCACACTTTTCAGGAAAGACTGTGGATATCTTCAACATACCCATGATATAGACCAGTGGCAGGATGACGATTATTGGCACTGCACAGACCATGGCATGCAAATTAATCCTTGTCAATCACACTGGCTCCTTTAACCAAGGACCTCACTAAAGGTTTTTGTTTTATTTTTAACACATAAGAAGGGAGGGAGTTTGGCATTTAGGACAAGAATCCTAATGCAATGCAAAAAGAGATCATGCAACTCATAAACCTCAATTCCCTCCTGAGCCCCAGAAGATATTATCAAGAAGCAATTTTTTATTTGGTAACAATACTACAAAACAATATTACATAATTTGTGCTTCTCTAAAATTAATGCACCAAAGGGAGAGGTTAGAAGGAAGAATCACTAATAGCCTCATCAATGCTTGGAGCATGATTTGTGTAATTTGTAGTAAGAATTTAGTCCCAAGAAAGAGTTGGAGTATGTAACCAGATTAAGAATGTAGTCCCAGAGTAAAATCTGAGTTATGTGTTTTGCTAAGTGTATGTATCAATCATAAACAAGTTACTATATTAATCCTAAATGTGTGGATCCACTTTATAATGTAATTTATATCAAACAAATTCTTTCAAGAAGTTAAAGGAACTAGAAAGTCATCCAAAGGTCTGGAGGTCTGGAAATGGTCTGGAAATAGTCTTGGGGAACAGAAGATCTGAATATGATCTTGGAGATCTCTCAGAGACCTCTTGTCGGGGTTGGGGACCAACATGAAATTATATGTGTGTATATTTTACAAGTTGGGTAATCAGCAGGCCTTTGACCTTGTGATTTCTTTGTCACAAAAGATCCAAATCTTCATCCAGAAAGGTCTCCCAGCCTCTTTTTGTTCAATAGTATGTAGTAGTTAAAAAGTTAATATGTTGAAGAAGTGGACCATGTTAGGCTAGCCTTCTTCAAACCTAACTTCTCTTAGGGATGGGACTCAATAATCTTCCATACTTCCTGTCTGTTCAGTTCATGTTCTGGTAGGTCAGGGTTCGGCAACGTATGGCTCTCGAGCCATATCTGGCTCTTTTGAGGGCCAGATATGGCTCTTTCTGCAGGAGCCATAAAGTCCATTTTTTTCCAGGCGCTGTTACAGGAGCTGCACTGTGAGCACTGTACGGATCTCACGAAATTACATTTTAAAAAATGTGGCATTTATGGCTCTCACATCCGAAAAGGTTGCCGACCCCGTGGTAGGTGAAAAGGGAGGCTACTCCTTGCCTTATTTCTTGATCCCTGAATTTCTTTATCTCTGAATTTGTTTAATTTCCATTCAGGGGTTGGATTTATCCGCCTGCGATGTATGAAGAAGACCCAGTCTGATCACAAAGATAGCCTAAAACTCAATGGAAGACTTTTCTAAAGCCAATGCCTGGAATCTATTATGGCATGCATTGTCTCTGAACAATGATCTATCAAATTCTGGCTCTGTATATTGCTGCTTCTCTGGGGAAATGAAGATGAAGGAAAGATCCATTCCACTTATATGCCTGGCATTTTTCTAAGCAATTTACAAATATTTTCTCATTTGATCCTCACAATATCCATATCAGGTGGGTGCTATGATTATTCCTATTTTATACCTGTAAAAACTGAGGTAAACAAGGTGAGTGACTTATCTAGAGTCATACAATTTAGATAACTGCTGAAACTGAATTTGAACTCAGGATTTCCTGACTCCACATGCAGATCTTGATCCAATGTACCATCAATTGCTTCTGATAGGCTAAGGCCAAGGTGTGGTGGATTTTTGGCTCTTCCAAATATTCTCTGGTTAACTTGTAACCTCTTTCTTTAATTATTTGGTATTGCATTAGACACTTAACATTTCTTGGATAAGGTTTCCTCATTTGTAAAATAGAAAAAATCATAGCACCACTCTGATAAGGTTGTTTTAAGTATTAAATGAGATAGCATATGTCATCACTTTGCATAACTTGAAATGCTAGCTGGATATATCCTCTGTTTCCAATTCTTTTCTACCACAAAAAAACTGATAGAAATATTTTTGTACAAGTAGGTCCTTTCTCCATTTCTTTGACCTTTTTGAGATACAGACCTAGGATTGTTATTGCTGGATCAAAGGGAAAGTAGAGTTTTATACCCTTAGATCATGGTTTGTTATTGCTCTCCAGAATGATTGTATCATTTTACAACTCCCCTAAGAGTGTATCAGTGTGCTAGTTTTCTCATGTCTTATCCAACACTTATCATTTTAATTTTTTGTCATAGCAGTCAATCTGTAAACTGTCAGGTACTACTTCAGAATTATTTTAATTTAAATTTCTCTAATTGATAGTGATTTGGGGCATTTTAAAATATGAGTATAAATAGTTTTAATTTATTCATCTGAGAATTGGTTGTTCATATCCTTTGACCACTTATAAATTGGAGAATGACTTGTATTACTATAAATTTCCCTAATTTTTCTATATATTTGAGAAATGAGGCTGTCCTCAGAGACAGCTATAATTTTTCCCCTCCAGTTTCCTTTTTCTCTTCTAACATTGCTTGCATTGTTTTCTTGATTCAAATCCTTTTAAATTCATCATAATCAAATTTATCCAATTTATATCTTGTAATTTTCTGCATCTTAATTGTTTATTAATTCTTCCCTCATCTATAAATCTGACAGGTAAATTATTCTGTGTTCCCCTAATTTGTTCATGGCATAATTATTTATTTCTAAATTTTATGTATGCATTTTGACTTTCTTTTTGATTAAGGTATGAGATGCTGGTCTACACTTAGGTTCTTCCATAGTATTTTCTAGTCTTCCCAGCAGTTTTTATCAAATACAGTCATCCCTCACTATATTACAGTTTACTTATCCAAGAATCACTGTATCCTGGGGTTAAAAAAAACTAATTCTGTATTGTGGAGTTAAACTTATCATGACAAACTATTGATTGATGGAATGAAAGGTGACCTACTTGGGTTGTGTATCCTGGGTACTGATTGGCTCAGAGACTGTAGGTTAATAAGAGTGTGGAAAAGGTTTATAAAAGAGTGGGAATGGTTTATAAAGCCTTAAAATGTAAATAAAAAAATATAACACTAGTCAGTTCTCCCAAAAGGTTGGATCATTGTATTTCTAAAGCAGTGGGTCATTTATAGTTCTGTATTGAGTACCTAATCTATTTCATTGACCCTTTACTCTTTCCTAATAGCCAATAACAACTTATTTTGATAATTACCACTTTATAATACATTTTGAGATCTAGTGCAGCTAGGTCCTTTCATATTTTTTCATTAATTTGCTTGATATTATTTTTTACATTGAAATTACTTATGTGTTTATTATGTTAAAATTCCCAGCTAACACCCCAACTCCCTACTCTCCTCTATTTGACATAGTTATATAAATGTATAACTATATCTTGCTTTTTTCTATTTATTGGTTCTTTCTCTGGAGGCTAACATAAACAAGAAATTCTATAAACAATATTTTTTTTGGTATAGATTTTGTTCTCTTCGTTTTACTCATTTCACTCTTTAAAATTTCAAGAACGTCTTCTCAGATTTTCATTGATTCATTATTTCTTATGGTAGGATAGTATTCCATCACAATCATGTGTAACAACTTTTTTGGCCATTCCCCAGTTGGGGAGTATCTCTTCAATTTCTAGTTCTTTGCTACCATGAAGAAAGTTGCTACAAATATTTTAGAACATGTTCTTATCATTTCTTATCTGCTCCACTCCCCCTATCCACCTTGAGTGATGACATGTTTTTCACATCACCAGCCCCTCTGCCCAGCAGCCCATACCATTCAATATAATTACAAGCTGTAATTGAGATGAAAGTAATGTTGGGTTGTAAGGGACCAGGCTACTTTTCAATGTACTTAGAATGGAAAGATGGCCTGTTAAAAATGGGGAGTTGACTTGGCTTTAGTAACTTAAAAAAAAACCAAACACAATCCTTACTTTCTGTCTAAATGTCAGTACTTATATATTGGTTCTTAGTCAGATGAGTGGTTAGGGCTAAGAAACTGATGTTAAGTGACTTGCTCAGGTCACAGCTAGGAAGTGTCTGAGTGCATATTTGAACCCAGGACATCCTGTCTCTAGGCCTGGCCCTCTATGCACTAAACCACCTACCTGCTTCATTCAGTGATTTTTTTTTTGGATTCCTCTTCAGCTATGGCATGCACATTCAGATGTACAAAATAAGTGAGAGTTGTACATTTTTCCATTCCCCCATTGCCCCCTACTATGTTTGGGTGGTCTCTGCTTAGACTATCAGTGAAGAACTGGCTACCTCCAATGCCCCATTAGGCTTGTTGCATTACATCCACTTGTTGTTTCTATTTCTGTCCCTGTGGGACCAAGCAGCAGTCTAAAGGTGGAGAACCTGGATTTAGATCCTGCTTGTTTACTGCCTGTACAACCATGAAGAAGTCATGTCCTCTCCTGGTCCCACTTCCTAAATCGGTAAAATGAGGAGTTGAGCTAGAAGTACTTTAAGGATTTTTCATGTGTAATTCCAGGTATTGCAGTGGACAGAGGGCTAGGCTTGGAGTCAGGATACCTTGAATTCAAATGCAGCCTCAGACTTCCTAGCTGTGTGATCCTGGGTAAGTAACTTTACCCTGGTTTCCTCAGTTTCCAAATCTGTCAAATGATTTGGAGAAGGAAATGGCATGTCACCTGGTATCTTTGCCAAGAAAACCCTAAACGAAATTGTGAAGAGTCAGACTCGACTAAAATGACTGACCAGCAAACATTTAGTTTTATGGTTTTAGGATCCCTCTTCAGCAAGAGGCATTCAAGTGCTTGAAGGAAGTCATCATGGCCTGCCCTGGTCCTGCTGAAGGGTTTCCCCAGACTAAACAATCCTGAATTCCTTCAACTGAGCCCCACCAGGTGTGAAGGCCACTCATTGCCCAAAGCCAAGATCTTCAGAATATATCCCCAGAAGTCAGTGAGGTGGCTCAAATAGAGAGCCAGGCTTGGAGATGGGAAGTCCTGGGTTCAAATCTGGCCTCAGACACTTCTGAACTGGATTCTTAGCATGTCACTTAACCCACATTGCCTAGCCCTTCCTTCTCTTTTGCATTGGAACCAATGCTTGGTATCAGTTCTAAGACAGAAGGTAAGGGTTTATAAAAGAGAATATATACCCGGTAAAGGACTGTAAATATCACTTATTCATTAGTGATGGGCTTGTTACATATGAAAGATATTGTGGAACTTGATGAAATGTGTTTAGAATGGTTTGACTTCACAGGATGAGACAATAAGAGTGGGAAGGAGAACCAGATAGAAACTACATCATCTAACTCTCTGATCTCTAAGGTGAGATAAGGAATCTGAGACCTGCAGACATTAACTAGAATGCCTAAGATCACATGGGTAGTAGTAAATGGCAAAATAGTCTTAGACCCAGGTACTGATTAAATATAGCACCTCTTCCAGGATACCATTTTGGTTCTCTATTATGGAAAGTACAGTGCTGGCAGGCTATGATCATTGTCAAACATGGCCAAAGTCCTGAGCCATGTAGGATATGTGATGGGATGGCCAACTAAAAGAATACATCATTTGGTTTTGAAACATTAATTTTATTTTGAGTCAAAATTTTTTAAATGATTGGGAAATATTTAATGAAAAATTTTAAAATGTATATTTAAGAAAACACCTCTTTTGGACAAACAGTGCAAGGAGGATGACAAGAGGGATAGAAACAAAAAGGCATAAACATTTAGAAGCTACAATGAGTAACCCTCCAAAGAGCAGAGACAAAGATTCTGAGCCTCTGGAATGTCACAACTTGTCTCTGCTTCCTGGGTATCTTTCATGTCTCCTGAACCATCTTTCATACTGAGAAATCCAAAGATTTCATAATCTCAGGTTGGACTTTCAAGTGATCCCAAAGTTCATCTTGACTAGTCCATACTCCGTGAGACTCCTTGCTTTAATGAAGGCTGGTTGCCCTAAGATTCTTAATAAGAGAACCAAGCTCTTCTCAAGATCACCCTTTCCTCAGTTAATCTCATGTTCAGTCTTATTCCCCCAGTCTAGAAGATTTTCACTGATTCCAACCACGGTATTATTGATATCCCAAAATACTACTTGTTCTCCATCAATCACTTTGCATATTATTTTTGGGACTAGTTACACTGATGCTAGTCTCAGGTGGAATTCCTATTTGATCCATTTCCCTAATCCTTGGCTTAATGTTTTAGCTTTGGGACTGTAAGCTGATTGTAACATTTTAATGAACAATTTCCTTTTTAACTCCAGCCACATTGATTTTGTAAGAGTTTCTCAACTTTATGTAACCAAAACATCCAGAACAAGATATAATTAATGAGGCTAATTTGTCATCCCTGCCCTCTTCCACAAATAAGGCAATCTTACTTTAAATAATTTTGAAACTCAGAGTCTTGGATTATGTACATTGACTCCTTTTCTCTGTGGATAAGAGATCTGTGTAATAATAAAGCGGTCCAGTAAAGGTTGTTGGTAGAAGAGAGAAAGATCTATGTGATTAACTCTCTCCTTACCATTCTTCTGGAGCAAAAATATGGTGGGAGACTTTAAGGGAGTGTCACCCAAAACTGGTGACCTAGATGGCAGTTCTGCCCCTCAAGAGTTGAGGGCAAGGTTTTCCTACAAGAAGAGGTAGGTGGTATCCCAATCCGATCCTCAATAATGACGGGTTAATTTTCAAGCCTCCCTGAGTTTACTTAACTACACAGTGGGTGGTCTGGCTTGTGGTACCCCCCCTCTCTTGTTGACTCTCAGGCATTCAAAAATGCTATCTGGTTGCTAAATGGCTTTTTAAATTTACAAATCAGGGATTGAGGAAAAGGGTGAAAGACAGAGGGATTTAGGGGTGCCCTCTTAAAATCTGCAGGGTCTGTCACTTGGGCAGGAACCAAGGCAGTTCCAACTCCTAAGTTTCTCCCCCTTTCCCCTTCTATTTCTCCCTTCTATTTCTATCCTTTCCTGTAATTGTAAGTTTTCACTGAAAAGGGTCTCTCAGGAAGGACAGGTAATGAGTGAGGGAGTCTAAGAAATTGCTCTCAGTGGAATCCAAAATCTTAGTTGACTGGATGGTTGTAGTCTTGAGGGATGAGTTGTTTGGCAATGGCTATGATCAGGGAATCAGGATTTCAATTTCCAAGAGAAAGATCTTCAGGAAGGTCTCGGGATTGGATCAGAGCTGGGTTTTCTGCCTCCTTACTCCTCCCAGACCCTAGCCCAAAGACCACTCTTCCCCCCCTCTTCTGGGAGAAATTCCCAGAATCCTCTGCTGGTTTCAATGGCCAACAACTGTCTTCTCCTTCTTTGGTTCCATCTCCTTCCCGCAAAATTTCATCCTTACGCCCAGTTCTACCTCCATCTTGGTAGACCATGGTGGCAGACTAGCATCTTAGTGGTCTAACCTTTCTTGTGTTGAGACCCTTGGGGAATATGTGGAAGTCTTGACACTCTTCTCAGAATCATTGCATTGTAAGTGAATAAAATACTTGGGCTTACAAAGGAAACCAATTATATCAAAATGCAGATACTGAAATATTAAAACGACATCCCTGTTCTAGACAAACTTGGCAGCGCCTTCTTGGGAGACAGAATTCACCAACCCAAACTGTTTTGCAGCCTATCCTCTACCCTGACCATGGAAATAATTCTAGCTTCTGGGAGGATGAAGGATAAGGGAATTCTGGGTTTCTAGTACATGTCTCTGGCCTGACTGTTCATTGTATGAAGAGAGTATCACTTCATGTATACTGTTAGACAGAAGGAAGCCCAATGCAAAAGGCTCTATTTCTCCATTTCTTTTCTGGATTTTGAGTGCCTCACTGCACCTGGCTGAAATATGGCCATGAAGATGATGGGGAGGAGGGAAGGCAAGTGAGAGATTCCTTTTCATCTGGATGGTCCTTTGGATTTCTCCTGCAAAGGTGTCACTTCTGACATGGGATTAATACCAAAGAGTGCTGTGACCCCAATTGACAAGATACTTATCTTTTTTTGATGGGGGGGGGAATGCTTTCCAGCCATAACCTTCCCTTTGTCTGTTGATGGATCTTGCTTTTCCTGTCTTTATGACTCCCAGTAACCCTTAGCTCAGTGACAAAGACTCAGCCTGGGCATCAGGTAGCATCAAGCATGGATTTATCATTCCAGATTTTTAGGGAATGGAGATCCCTCTTGTGTTGATGATAGGCTTTTTCTGTCAATAGGATGGTCTGGCTCTTGAAGGGAGGGCCTGGGGCTTCCCTGGCAAAGGGAACTTTGAGTTAGGAAACTTTCCCCACCAATGCAGGTAAAATAATACGTCTTAGAGTATGTAAATCACTGAAAAGTGAGGAGACTTGCTCAGGGTTATGCTGCTGACAGGTAAGATTTGAAGCTAGATCATGGCTCCAACGAAATAGGTTGTGGTTACTAAATACTTTTTGGAACTTACATTAGTATTCTAAATTTTAAAGAAATACAAAGCAACTATTTAGTGTATAATTAGGCTAGTCACAGTGTAATAAAGAGCAAACCAGCTTCGAAGACAAAGATCTGGGTTCAAATTCTTGTTTTTTAGCTCATATTAACCAAATGGTTATAAATGGTAATAAAATGGGTTGTTATTTTGTGTCCCAGTACCTGCGGCAATTTAGAAAAGGAAGCTAGATAATTGATTCTACAAAGATAGCTCAACACAAGGCTTTCAAGTGATAAAATTACAGGTACTGATCTTCCCATTTCTTCCACTCTGCCATGTGCTAGATATAATCAGAAAAATGATAATCAAGCTCAATCATTTAGCATGAAAACTATTAAATATAGTATATGGTACCTTATAAATAGGTGTCAAAACTCCTTTGAATTGATGTAGATGCCTCTTATTAATGCTATCCATCCCTACATAACTCCATTTTCTTTTTTAAGAGAACTGTGAAAATTTCAGCTTCTAAACAGGGATAATTGTTTCTCTTCATCCTGGTATTCTACAAATCTTTAATATATACCCACACATAGGATTATTCAGTCATTTCTAATTATGTCTCTCTCTCCATGACCCTATTTGGGGTTTTCTCAACAAAGATAATTGTGTGCCTTGCCATTTCTCCAGTTCATTTTATAGCTGTGGAGAAGAAGCAAACAGAATTAACTGATTTACACAAGGTCACCCAGCTAGCAAGTGGCTGGGGCCAGTTATGAACTTATGAAGAGTCTCCCTGATTCCAAGCCACTGTACCATCTAGCTGCCCATCTAAGAAGATTCATAGCTATTTATAGTTCATAGAGTACATTCTTACTGGATGTAGTGTGTAAATTCCTGCAACCATGTTTTCATGGGTGCAAGCTGGCAGTTGCCCATTTAGAACACAGAACCTAGCATGAGACCCAGGCGGGTACCAGGATGACAGTTTGAAGAGAGGGTATAAAAGAAGGGTCCCAGAACCCTGACTTCACTTTTTCTTCTGTCTGAACTCAGGGAGAGGGAGGAGGAATGTGGGATTGGGCCCCAGGGTTGTTTGGGTTTAGATTTCATTAGGCAGGTAGGCACAACTACCATTGCTAGCCAAATATCAACAGCTCATTGGCAAATCCAACAATCCTTATAGGAGAGAAAAGTCTATTTCTATCATCAAGACATCACCATCTGGCCCAGGGCTTCACGGCCCTGGGTCAGCAACCAAGTGTATCAGAATTAAGTTTGCCCCCAAGGCATTCTTTACTTCTGCACCATAAAGACTTTCAGTATTTCTTAGAGTGGTTTAATGAAGTTAGTCTTCCCAAGATCTTAGCTTACCTTACTCACTCTCCCATCCTTTTTACCAGATTCAATTTATCTTCAACAAATCTCTTTAACCTTTAATCTTAAAGATCTTGAAGTCTTTGCCTTACCTTAATGAAAGGCCAAGTAACATCTGCAGTCAGAACATTCCTTAAGCTACAGAAGACAAACTCCATTAAGCAGTTAGGTCTAGGAAGTGCCAACATCCTTCCTGTTTGTCCTCACCTATTGACCAATAGGATTACTTCCATTTTTCAGGGCAGGGCCATAGAATCCTAAGCTTAAAGGGGCTTGGCTTTGCTAGGGAGAGAGTTTCACCTATCTCTCAGCCAGCTTGGGTGCAGGACCCCTGGTACATATACTACTCTCTACTCCAGCCTACAACTGTGGGGCTGGCCTAATTCCATCTTATACTCTTCTCCTGCATGGCATCCAGCCCCTAAAATACAGTTTGGCAAGCACAGATAAGGTCAAGGAACTACTTTGTTTTCAAATAATTAATACCCACAAAGACAGCTGTAGCTAGGATGGCTTTTATAATGAGCAGTTTTTCTTTGCTTCTTTGGAAAGTGATGCAGGGAGCCTATCGATCAAGATGCCCCCAGTAGGGGCTAAGATCCCATGTTGTAAAATACACACTCTCTTATAGCTTCATATCTGTTCTTCTTTTCAAATTTATTTAATTAATTTAGAATATTTTCCCGTGGTTACATGATTCATGTTCTTTCTCTCCCCTCCTCATTAGGCCAACAAGCAATTCCACTGGTTTTTATATGTGTAATCCACCAAAACCTATTTCCATATTACTAATATTTGCAATAGACATGTCTGTCCTAATAGGACAGCTCTAAACCTCATTTCTGAGAAATTCTCAATGCCCTCAAGTCCTTTTGAAACCTTTCTGGGATCTGAGACCTCTTTAGATCTTCTTGGTCTCTGAGACCTTCTTCTATGAATCAATTTAACATAAAGAATATTATAATGCATAATCATACACTTCAGAATAATACAATAACAGACATGATTATTGATCAGCTCATAGATTGGGACTATATCCTTAATCTCATTGCATACACAGACTTCTGCTTGGGTCCATGTTCTTACTATAATTCACATATTTGCAAGGAATCAAATGAAAGGGAGTCTCAAACTAATACAAATGAGGGGCTGCTTAATTAGATTTCCTTCATGTAATGCTCATGATGTGCCAGGACATACATAGTACTAAGAAAAGCTGAGGCTGCCCTGCCTCCATGAGGTGAATATGGGCCCTGAAAGCCCAGAGAAGAGAGTGAGGTCATTGTCACTGAAGGATTCCAGCGTGAACTGGATTTTACACTCTTAGAGTTCCAGAAGAGATTATGATTCAGTGCACATATGTGTGTCTGTGTGCTCATACATATTATCTTGTACAATATGTTCATGTGTGTTTTTATGTGCTGTGTTTATATATGGGTATTGAGAATATGTATGTGTGTGTGAGAGAGAGATGGTACATCCTTTCTCTTTTTTTTGTCCTCAATAAGTCATATAAATCAATCCCCCATATGACATTACCTTCCCCCATAAAGGGACCTCATGCGGAACTGAGTCATGCAGAGTGAAAGATTAGAATAGAGGCAGTCAGAGACAAAGAAACAGAGATTCAGAGAAACTAAGACCTAGAGAAACAAAGAACAAGAGAGGGTACTGAGTCCCAACCTTGACCTGGAGAGGCAGGGAAATATTTAACTCAGCTTCTGAGATGGGAGTGAGAAGGGAGAAGGGAATTGAGCAAGAGTAGGGGAAGGAAAGAAGACACAGCTGAGTCAGTCTCCTCTCTCTAAGGCAGGAAGAGAGAAGGAGGCCTGAAGGAATGTTGTGGATCAAGCCTGAAGGAAGACAAAGTGGGGGAGCATGACCCATGGAACCTTGAGGAGTCTGATCTCTGACTCTATCCCCTCCATCACAGAGATTGACAAGAGCAGGGCAGGGAGACATGGGGCCTTACAGGATGGTTTTCCTCTTCTTCTACTTTCCCAGACAAGGTCAGTGGTAGTTGTTGGAATAGCTCTCCTGTAAATTTGTGACACCAGATTCCTGGACCTCCTTCTCCCAGTAAATCCTGGAGCCTTAAGCCAGTAGGGGTTCCTGAATGCAGGGAGCATTGGTCCTGGAGTCAGGAAGACCTGAGTTCAGATCCAGTTTCAGACACCAGCTTTGGGACATACACAAATATCTGAAACCCCAGTCTGCCTCAGTTTCCTGAACCATAAAGTGGGGATGAGGAGAGTACCTACCTCCCAGGGATACGGTGAGGATTAAATAAGATATTTGTAAAGCCCTTAGCAAAGCACCTGGTATATAGTAGGCAGTTAAAAAATTCTTGTTTCTTAGAGTCCATTACACTTCAAACCCCAAGAACCATCATAAGGGAAGGAGAGTGATCTTGTCTCCTCCCCTAGAAAGGTGAGAGAGGTGCTCCTGCCTTCGCCGGGGTGGGGGAAGCAGGGGGTCATTTCATGGGCTCCCTTGTCTGAGCATATTGTTCTTATTCCAGGATAATTTATCCAGAGTGTTGGGGTGGGAAGTGTCCCTTGCCCCAACCTGCTACCCCTGCTTCTCCCCCAGGCCCTCTGGAGGACCACCCTGAGGGGCTCCCTCCCTCTTCTACGCCATTGGCTGCCCAGGAAGAAGTAAATGAAAGGGTTTGCACTGCTGTTCACACAGGCCAGGAGCCTTGAGAGCCCAAACGGAATTAAAGAGAAGCTGCTGAAAAAACCAGACTGAATCAACAATCCCTAAGGGCAGCCCGAAGAGCAGGAACATGAGTACCTCCAGCAGGATTAGGAGGTAGAGCCGGGGTGGTTGCCTGTGCTGGGAGCCCCACTGGACCCTCAGCACCAGGGTCAGGTTGGACAAGCACAGCACACAGGTGAGGAGGTCAAACCACCCGAACCAGACTATAGTCAGAGTGTGGTAGAAAAAGTAGAAATGGTCATTTGCAACGAAATGAGGAGCCACAAGTGATCTCCAGGACAGGCCGAGCAGAGCCCATAGGACGGTGCACACAGCAGCAGAGGTGTGCTTGGGCCAGTGACATCTGTACCAGATGGGGAAGAGCACAGAGAGACAGCGCTCAGTGCTGATCACAGCCAGCAAACTCAGGCCCTCACAATAAGTCATGTATAGGATGCAGAGCCCTAGCAGTTTCCAGACAGCGTTTAAATCTCCAACAATTTCCCATATAAATAACCCAAAGCCGTTACCAAGGAGGAGGGTGTCAGATGCGGCCAGGCTGAGGATGTAGACAGAGAAGGGGCTCCTCTAGGTGCCCAGGAGCCACAGGATGATGCTGTTCCCCACCAGCCCCACCAGGGCAATGACCAGAGAGAGGGTCTCCATCACGTAAAATAAGGCAAATTCTCCAGGTGTCTCAGGCACAGGATCTAAACTTGAGTTTGTCCTCATCTGCACCGTGATGTCAAAAACAGATACCCACTGCTCAGGTGTGGGGGACACAGCCATGGTAGGTGGCTCCAGACTCAGAAAGTTCACCTCCTCTCAGTTGCCCTGCAGACACCAAGACATTGAAGTGGGTGAGAGACTGTTGCAGAGTTATTGATTCTAAGATGGAAGGTAGAGGTTTTTTTTTATTTTTAAAAAGAAAGGGAAGGGGGCAGTTGGGTGGCTCAGTAGATTGAGAACCAGGCCTAGAGATGGGAGGGCCTGGATTCAAATTTTGCCTCAGACAGTTCCTAGCTGGGTGAACAAGTCACTCAATCCCTATTGCTTAGTGGGTGATCTGTGACCCACATGTGCTAGAGTGAGTGACAAATCATAATTTAGTGACAGCATCCTGGCCAGTCCTAAGAAAAGCATCTGTTATGATTGGACATGTAAATTAAGAGGAAGGCACAGGAAGTGATACAAAAAAAAGCTCCTTTAAAAGAGATCTCAGTGAGTTCAGCTCTCTTCTTGTTCATGAACAGGACCTGAAGGCTCTTCTGATTGGTGATTGGGACTTGAAGGAGCTCTAGAGCTGGTGAGACTGTTCTTAAATCTTTCCTTTGGAATTCCATGTGGTGAGTGTAAAGACTGAATCTTCCTGAACTTCTCTTAAGGAACTTCCCTTTAATAGAGACCCTGTGGCTGAATCTTTTGCTTCATATGCCTCCAGGGCCTTTGGGCCTCAGCCCTTGGCTCAAGGCTTGGCCTTTTTCCAATTGAGGACTAGTTAGATCTGCTTGGGCTAAACCAGGGACCTAAGCAAATTATTTAGTTTATCAGGTTAATTATCTTACATTATACTCTCTCTAAATTTCTTACTTTCTCTTCCTCTCCTCGTTTGTAAATAAAATTCCATAAAAGTCATTTTGACTTGAGGTTATTATTTAATTGGGGATTGATAATTATTCAATTCCCTGACAACCAACAATTTTAATATCTACCCAAACAAAATCCCTTTTTACCCCTTACACTAGCCCTTATAACTCTTCCGCCTTGGAACTGATAACACTGTATTGATTCTAAGGCAAAGGTGAAGATTTCAAAAAATGTATCTTCTTTCTTAGAATTGATACTAATTATTGATTGGAAGGCAGAAGATCAGTCATGGCTAGGCAATTTGGGTTAAGTGACTTGTCCAGGGTCACATAGCTAGGAATTGTCTGAGGTCAAATTGGAATACGTTTTATTCCTGCCTCTTAACCTGGCACTCTATCCACTGTGCTACCTAGCTGCTGAAAAATAAATATTATGGGTGGGTTTGTAAATAAGTATTGATATGACTGTTAATTGGTTATTAATAACTTGGTGACTGATAACTGAATCCTCCAGGTTCTTAGATACTTTAGGGCCAGTAACTTGATCTGGGAAAGGATTTTCAGGGAGAGGCTGTTAGATGACAACAACAAGGTTTATTTAATTAACAAGGATAAATAGGGAAGGGATTAACTAATTTAGAACAAAACTGGATTCCCTCCCACCAAGGTCCAACAGAGTTTCTCTGTGCTGATCACACTACAATACTCAGCTACCTAACTCCTGTCTGAAGATTCCCTATGATATCTAACTTATGATAACCCAAACTTTGGCTTAGTGTTTTAACTATGGGACTATAAGCTGATTGTAACATTTAAATGAACAACTTCCTTTTTTTTTAACTCCAGCCACATTGATTGTGTAAGAGTTTCTCATCTTGAATTTGTACTTGTCTGCACTGTGATGTCAAGAACAGATTCCCACTGCTCAGATGTGGAGGACACAGACATGGTGGTTGGTTCTAGCCTCAGAAAGCTCAGCTCCTCTAAGTCACCCTGGGGACACCAAGACATGAAAGCGGATGAGAGACTCTTCCAGAGTTATCAGTTCTAAGATAGGTAGAGTTTTTTTTTTATTTTTAAAAAGGAAGGGGGGGCGCCTGGGTGACTCAGTGGATGGAGAGTTGGGTCTAGAGATGGGAGGTCCTGGATTCAAATCTTGCCTGAGACACTTCCTAGCTGGGTGACCCTGGGCAAGTCATTTCACCCCCATTGTCTAGCCTTTACTTACATTCTCCCTTGGAACACATACACAACACTGATGCTAAGGCAAAAGGTGAAGGTTAAAAATAAACAAAAAATACCCTTATATTCTTTCTTAGAATTGATACGAAGTATTAATTTGAAGGCAGAAGATTAGTCATGGCTAGGCAGTTGAGGTTAAGTGACTTGTTCATGGTTGCACAGCTAGAATTTGACTGAGGCAAGATTTGGATACATTTGTTCTTGCCTGCTGACTATGTACGCTATCCATTGTGCTACCTAGCCACCCATGGGATTCTTTTTTAAGCATGTATTGGAATGGGTACCACTATATTCATTTCCATATATGAAATCATACTGTATTGTTACACCTTTATTTCAATAGTCCAGGGAGGTTGGCTTTGTGATTGCCCACTGTTCAGTTTAAGAGACACTTAAATTAAATTTAAAAAATGTGGGAAAATTCTGCCATTTTTTCTCTTCCAGTATTCCATGGGCCCCAAAGGGTATATTCTCCCATGGAATACCTGATTTTTCTTTCTCCTGCCTCCCTCAGCAAGCCTCTATTTGACTAGAATATAGCCCATCTCAGACAAACACTTACAGAACTGGGACAGAGCAGTCAGAGTGGTCATGAGTTCACTCCAAGCTGAGACTTTTTGAACACTGTTAAGGGTTAAATAAGGGATTAGATTCTCTCCTGGACAGAAGCTGAAGCTCCTTAACTCCTAAAATATTGCTTCATTTTCTCAATCTTTTCATTCTTCTGCCTGCCTGCTCATTTTTCACTGATCCCCAATCTGGAGATCATGTGTGAGAACCCAATCAGAACCTGGTACAGAAAAGAACAGAAAATATCCTACCTTATCTCCTACATCCACTATAAAGAGCAGGAGAAGGAGGTGAGCCAATCTCTTTGAGGGTTCAGGGAATAGAAGCCCAACTCTTCTCAACTTTTGTCTCAGTTTTTAGACTTCAAAGATGGTTCCAGTTCCTGTTGTTCTCTTTAGATGTTGCCTCTTCTCCCATCATTGTTTCACCTGAATTATTAATGTTCAATGTACCTTTCTTTAAACTCTAAATAAAAATGATGAAGTTACCAGGTAAAAGAGATGCCCTGGGTGCCCTTCTTTGGACACTTCCTACCAAGTTGATGTCAAAAGATTAATAATAATTTCTCTTGTGCCTGAGATCTAAGGTTTGAAATCATGTAACAGGTTTATCAATCATACTACTCTTCATCTGTAAAGGAGACTTTAAAATGATTTGCTAGAATAGAAATGAACTCTATTATGCCCACATTCACACCCTTCAAGGATCACACATCCTCACATATATGTGTTACCATCTACTGATTGTACCTTTTGACTTTCCTTCGCCCTTCAATGTATTCAATATCCAAGGGAAGTGGAAGCAGGAATTTAGAGGATCTTGGCTGTGAGGGAGAACATATCTTTTGTTTTCTAATGAGGAGCTTAAGACTCTGATGTCCTCCATCTATTCAGAAATACCTGAATCACTTGAAGGTGTTTCTCTGCTCAGTACATGACTTCCACAATTCTCACTCTTGCCAATTAGACAAATCTCTTCATATTCAAACAACATTTCCAAACTCATTCAATTTATATTGATTCATAAAGGAGAGCTTAAAATATGTGGCCTCTTAATATGACAACTCTTCTTGAAAGTTGGTTTTGTAAGCCTCATCAGACTGGTGATTCTTGGGTTCTACAGAGAAGACCAATTAGTTCTCCATTCCTCTGCATTCTTTATTGGTCAGCCAGTCAAACAGCCTTTATCAAGCAATGCTATGTCCCAATTCCACAGTTGTGCCTCTGGTAAATTTTGTTTATAACAAAACACACACACACACACACACACACACACACACACACACACACACACAGTGTCCCTGCTTTCAAGGAGTTCTCAATAGAATGTAGCTGGTAGAATTCAATCATGTAAGCACAACCAAGATATAGATGGGACATATTGGCAGAATGATGAAGGGGAACTGGAAAAGGATTCTTGCAGAAAGTAGAACTTAAGCTGAGATTTGAGGGAAGAATACAAATACATGAGATGATGGGAGCATAAAAACATTAAATTTGGACAACTGAATGACTAGGTGGTGTGTGTGTTTGTGAGAGGAGTTGAAGATGACACTATAACAAGATGGAAGTTCAGCAGATTTTTGGATTTGTGTAGAGGTAAGATAATTAGTTCTATTTTAGATATTTTAAGATACCTCTGGGATATTCATTTCAAAGGTCAAAAAGCAGTTGATAAAGAGGTGATGTACATCAAGAAAGAGGTTAGGGGGCATCTGGGTAGCTCAGTGGAGTGAGAGTCAGGCCTAGAGACAGGAGGTCCTAGGTTCAAACCCGGACTCAGCCACTTCCCAGCTGTGTGACCCTGGGCAAGTCACTTGACCCCCATTGCCCACCCTTACCAATCTTCCACCTATGAGACAATACACCAAAGTACAAGGATTAAAAAAAAGAAAAAAAAAAAGAAAGAGGTTAGATGTGTGTGTGTCTGTGAGTGTATGTATGTGTGTGTGTGTGTGTGTGTGTGTGTGTGTGTGTGTGTGTGTCTATGGGTGGAGGGAGATAGAACTAAGGCAATGGGAAGTGGGAAATTGAGGATGGCACCTGAGCAGTGGCAAGGTGATGGTCTGAATCATCAGGATAGGATTGACATATGGAGTAGAAGAATGTTAATCATTGAGAATTGGTTCAGAAAGCTGTGAGGTACTTTACACACAGACACACACACACAAATTCCTCCTTCATATGCTTCTCATGCTGGCTCTTATTTTAAAGGTCAGCCTTCTCTTTCCCGTGGATCCTGAGTCAGAGACATTGCTAAACAGTATTTCCTGAGAGGCAATCATAATTTTACTTTAGTAAATTGTAGCCATTCCCCTTGGACTACCTTCTGGGGTCAAGAAGATCAAAACGAATCCCTCATCTAATTGATAGCCTTTTAAATACTGCATTCTAGTACTTTTGTATGATACAAAAATCATACTTTTTAATGAGAATATAATTTCTATCTACAACCTTGAAAGATAAACAATTATTATTACAGAAAGACACAAAGTGTATTGAATATCATTCATCTCCTCTGAGGTCTATTCTAATTCCTCCTCTATGATATTGAGATGCTAAGCTTCTGAGTGAGTAATCCCTTCGGTCCATGAAATTAGGAAGGCCAAAGTGATGCTGGTAGGATTTGTAGGATATAAAAGAGATTTCTTGATTGTGTGAAAATATTACTGAACTCTTTGCTTACTCTGAGTATTTTTAATTTTCAAAAGAGAGACAGAGTGGTTACTGTTAAATTCCTGAAATGAGTAGAAGTGTTAAAATGTTTCCTGGAATGAGCAAAAGGGACAGGAAGCAGATACAAATTTTGTCTACACCTTCTAAAATCTGGCTAGATATATGTAAAATGGCCCCTTCTATAATTTTAAATTATTCAGCTTTTCAATATGTTCTGAGAATAATTCTTTTCTTTTTAAACCCTTCCCTTCCATCTTAGACTCAATACTATTTATTAGTTCCAAGACAGAAGAGTGTAAAGGCAATGAGGCTAAAGTGACTTTCTCAGGGTCAAAAAGCTAGGAAGTGTCTGAGGCCAGATTTGAACCTAGGACTTCCGATCTCTGGGCCTGGCTCTAAATCCACTGAGCTTCCCAGCTACCCTCGAGAGTAATTCTTTTAGCACCACTCTGTTAAAAATGAAATTGTCTTGGGGGAAGCTGGGTAGCTCAGTGGAGTGAGAGTCAGGCCTAGAGACAGGAGGTCCTAGGTTCAAACCCGGCCTCAGCCACTTCCCAGCTGTGTGACCCTGGGCAAGTCACTTGACCCCCATTGCCCACCCTTACCACTCTTCCACCTATAAGACAATACACCAAAAATTAGGGTTAAAAAAAATGAAATTGTCTTGTCCTATTGCACACAAAGAGAAGGAAGGTCCAACTGAAAGAGGACACAAAGAAGCCAGTGGAAAAGGAAATGATGCTGAGATAAGGGAATGAGAAAGGCAAGAGAAGAAGCATTTATTTCTCTATTAATCCCTAAATATTGTCCCCTGGCATTCCAACCTCTGTCACTTACCACAGTCCCCAAAGGTGACAAAGTATCCCTACTACTCTCTTCTACATAATTTTCCCCCAGGACAGAAGGAACAGGTTCACCCTCAAGTGAAGACATGTCCTTGGGGAGACTTACATGGAGATGGCTTTTTAGTGGACCTGGGGCTGTGATAACATCTGAATGGAAATTTAGGGTACAGCAAGTGAAATCAAGATCTTAAATAAGTCCTTGTAGTTTGTGGTATGCTAGAACTGTCCAATCAGAGCACAGAAGTATTAAAAGTATCCTCTTAGTGGAATTATCTCAGTATCTCCTTAGGACTTTGCTGACATTCCTCTTCCTCTGATGCCTTGTATTCTGCCCACTTCCACTCCATATGGCCACACTGGCTAACATTTTAATGCCTCAGACAAGATTTTCAATAATTCCAGGTCTATGTAATGAAGAGGATTCCTCCCTGAGCCCCCTGCTCAGGTGAGATCCTGACAAGGAAGGAACGCTTGGATCAGATGAGGGAAGACACTACTAAGTACCTAGATGATGGCAGATAAAATGTGTCACATTCCTGAGGCTCCCTTAGTTTCTTAAACCTCATTGTGGCATACACTCATTCTTTTTGGTTCCTACCCCCATCTGATTTCTCTGACCCTCATCCCAGCAGATGTTCCTGGAAAATAGTGATCCCTAGTTATCATATTATTCCAGTAGCACAGGGAATGCTCTCTGAGACCTATTGTGTGGGAGGGGCCTGGGGATAGAGAGGAAACTTTAAAATTGTGTATCTGCCATTCAGGGTTTCAAATTCAACTGGGAAATCTGAAGATCTCTGACTTATTTGTCTTTCCCACCAAATAAAGTCAGCTTTTGCTCAGAGACTAATTTGTCTAGTCCTTTTTTCCTTCATATGAAAAAATATTTTGAGAATGCAAATGTATAATCTATATCAATTTGTTTGTCTCCTCATGAAAGAGGTAGGGGAAGAGGGACACAATTGGGAGGCAAAAATAAGTTTTAAAAATTAAGTTAAAGATGTTTTTATGTAATTAGGAAAAAACAAGATATTAAAAGGCATAGCAAATGGTGAATCTTTTATATATAAAGCAAGTCATTTAAAATGGAGGCTGATTGTTTCATCCACATTCTTGTTCTTGTGATACTTTGTAATTAGAAGGTATTTCAGTAAGTTAAAAATAATAAGAACAACAAAAATAAAACAATCACAAAAACATAGAGTATCTTTATCCAGAGCAATTCTTAATAGACATACATTTCCCCTTTAGATTCAGTTACTGAAATGTAGCCTAGGGCCATGGCATACAAAAGATGAAGAATCTTTCATCAAAATCACTCAAAGCATTTCTCTTATTCTACAAAATGGAAACACAAAGAAACAAACCACAAAATGCTAACACATCCATGGAGAGATGTTGGCTAAAGACTTGTCTAAGAAGTCAACTCACCACTAATTGAATAGCAGCACTGAAGACAATGGTTTGTTAATAATTCAGTGACAAGTTGGAAGGAGCTCTCTAAACGTCTTCTCTGGGGAGCATGAACAACGTATGTGTGATATAATATTTTTGTAAATTATTTTGGAAAAGAACATTGTAGGTTAACAAGATTCTATTATGAAATCAAGCATGGAGGAATCACTAACACATTGGATCACAGAGTCATCACCCCAAATTGCAAAGTGGTCTCATGCTGAAATGTTGATACAAGTGGTGGGCAAAGCAGGCTTCTGTCAAAAGGAGAAGAAAAAGAAGAAAAAGGGAAGGAGCAGTGACAGGGAACCAGTTAGAAATATTTGAAATTAAGTTTGATTGAAACTGTTGATGTAACTTGCCCCCTTCCTCATTTTAGATCCCTCAAGTCCTTAGATTTTGTCATTGTATTTTAGCCTCATTCCTCTTTTAGGAGAGACCCAGAAGTGTCTTCAGTGGGAAAGAGGTCATTAGTGACCCACAACACCCCATTCCTACTTTATAGGACAGATTTCCCTAGAGGATCTAAAAGAGAAGTATAAAACTTGAAGAAAATTTCAGAAAAACCAGCAGTCGAATTATCAGTCACAGAAAATGCCACCAGATGACAATCCATCCCCTCTCCTACAACATCTGTTCATTCCAGCTCAAAGAGAGGAATAGAACACATGCTCATAGGCGCTTCTCTTCTGCTCACAGCTACTAAAGCAGGAACTTTCTGCTTTTTTACCCCAAGAGTAGTCATTTCCCAGACCTCAACCTTGAGATAACTGACACCAGGAAATTGCTACTAAAGGGGTGTGCATCGCAGTTAATTCTCTTGAAACTCCTGCTTGGGTTCAGGGACATCAGAAGGATAGCTTAGTACCACACTGATTCATTACCCTCATTCTACTTGCCTTTCCCAGAACCATTGGCTACCTCTGAATTCCTCTTTTCTTCCGTTTGGACAGGAGACAAGAGTTACCCTGGCCCGGGTTATGTGTTACCTCAGATTCTTGATCCTCAAAATATATTTCTGGAAATGAAACTAAGCAATTTCACTCCTGGAGAAGATAGTAGAGTCTGAGGATCTGTTATTCTGAATGCAGATGAGGAAAGAAGGCCTGTATTACTGAATCATGTTAAAATTTTGCTGATCAAGGATTAACATATACATATGAATGGGTGCAAGTGCACATGTATATACAATTTATAGACAAAAAAGAAGCAAGGATATTTGGGAATTACTGTTAACACTCTATTTAATATACACCAGAGATATACTATATTATATACATTAGCTCTACAAATGAATTACAAAAAAACCAATATGTGTTTTTATGCACACACAAATATATAATATTTGGAGAAAATTCACAAGTTGTCCCATTCCCCTGACATTAGTCACAGAATAAATCTGAGAAAGTGTCTTCATCTCTTTGGAGTCCTTACATAGGCTTGCATTCAAGGTATAATCCCACCGAGATACTTCTTATCTCTGGCTGTGTGGGCAAATTATTTCCTTGATAAAAGTCTCCTTTTTCTCATCTGTCCAATGGGGATTGAGGGACTGAAGAATTCGTAAACTACCCAGGCTTTCCTGGCACTTAAGACCATTAACACATCCATCTGACACCCCAGTCTTCAGCTCTTCTTTCTTTCTCTTCCTTCCCATCAGGATCAGCAGATTCTAAAGCACTGATGTCCACAAGAGCGTTCTTTATTCATTCACAGTTTATAAATTTCTGGATTACAACTACCTTTCCTTCTCTCCTCCATAGTGACTTTCAAACACTTTCAGGCATGATGTCAGGTGTCCTAAGTATATCCATGACATAAACAAGGGAAAGGATGAGGGTTATTGGCATTACACAGGCCATGGCTAGCAGATGAATGCTCGTGAATCCAGAAGAATCCATGCTGGCTTCTTCACCTAAGGATACCATTAGAGGTCATTTTTTTTTCATGTGAGAAAGGAGGAAGTTTGACATTTTAAAAAGTGTACTAAAGCAATATGAAATGAGATCAGGAAACCGATAGGCCACAGTTCCTCCTTAGGTCAGAGGAGACTCATTATCAGAAAACAATCCTTTACCCAGTAACAATGTCACTATGATAATAAGAGATTTTTCTCACGTAGGGTGACATGGAAGGAAGATTCTGTAACCCTGAGTACTAGTTGAAAGCTGATATGAGGAAGATAGGTCTCATTGGTGTGTACATTATTCTGAACTGTTAAACACCCCTTAGAGCACAGATCTAATAATATTCCATATTTCCTGCCTTGGTTTATATTCTGGAAACGAAACATGGAGGTTGGTTCCAGTCATATTTCTTTATACTTTGATATGCCCAATCCTAATTTGGGAATTGCCTCTATCCTCTTTTGGGTAATGAACATGGCCCAGTGTGATCACAAGGGAGTATATATTTTAGGTCACCTCTAAGTTCTGGAGAGCAGTTTGGAACCATGCTCAAATTGCTGTATATCTATGCATACCTTTTGACTCAGTAATACCACTAATAGCTCTGTATCCCAAAGAGCTGAAGAAGAAAAAAGAAAAAAAGGGTCTATGTGTATCAAAATATGTACAACAGCTATTTTTTTGGTGGCAAAGAATTGGAAACTTTGGAGATGCCTATCAGTTTTGAAATGGCTGAACAATTTCAAAGATTTCCACCTCCAAAGACAGAAGTGATGGAGCCTAATGCAGATTGAAGTATACCATTTTTTTGCTTTTTTGCTTTTTTGCTTTTTATGATATATTTTCTTTCATAGAATAATGAATGTGTGTAAAAAGGAAATTTAATTAAGCAGTCACTCATTTTTAGAAGCTTAGGAATCCCTTAATTTGATATCTTATAACCGTGTGAGTTGTAGTTAAAATACAGTCCTAGGCAAGAGTCTGTATATGTAACCTGCTTAAGAATGTCAACCCAGGGGAATACCTGAGTTATGATGTCAAGTGTGTACATTGTTATAGTAATTTTATTTTATTTTATTTTTAAACCCTTAACTTCTGTGTATTGGCTCCTAGGTGGAAGAGTGGTAAGGGTGGACAATAGGGGGGTCAAGTGACTTGCCCAGGGTCACACAGCTGGAAAGTGTCTGAGGCCGGATTTGAACTTAGGACCTCCTGTCTCTAGGCCTGACTCTCAATCCACTGAGCTACCCAGCTGCCTGTTATAGTAATTTTAAATGTGTGTTATCATATGAATCCTAAGTAAGTTACTATGTTAATCCTGAGTGTGTGTGAATGCATTTTATGATGTATTTTATAGGAAACCAGTTCATGAAGTTACAGGAATAAGGTCATCTAAAGGGAACAGAGAACAGGAGGTCCAGAGATGGTCCAAAACACCAGGAGATCTGGAAATGGTCGAAGAAATGTTCCTGGAGAACAGGAGGGCTAGAAATAGTCTTAGAGACCTCTTGTGCAGGATGGGGCTGGGGATAGATAGGAAACTATAAAATTATGTGTATTCTGCAATTCAGTGTTTCAAATTCAACTGGGGAAATTGAATATCTTTGACTCATTTGCCTTTCCCACAAATAAAGTCAGATTTTGCTCAGAGACTACTTTACCAAGTCTTTTCTTCCTTTGTATGAAAATATATTTTATGAGACTACAAATGTATACTTTATATCAATTTGTTTGTCACATCAGGGAAGAGGGAGGAGAAAAGGAACACAATATGGGCATCAGAATAAAAAAAAACTAAAGTTAAAGATGGTTTTACATGTAATTAGAAAAAAACAAGATATTAAAAAGCATAGAAAATGGTGAATCTCATATATAAAGTGAATCATTTAAAATGGAAGCTGATAGTTTAATCCACATTCTTGTTCTTGTGATACTTTGCAATTGAAAGGTATTTTAGTAGGTCAAAAATAATAATAATAATAATAACAACAAAAATAAAATAATCACAAAAACCTAGAGTGTTTTAATCAAGATCAATTCATAAAAGACATACATTTTCCCTTTCAGTTACTGAAATGTAGGCTAGGGGCATGGTATATAAAAGATGAAGAAGCTTTTATCAAAATAACTCAAAGCATTTCTCCTGCTTTAAAAAATGTAAACAAAGAACAAAACAAAAAATGGAAAAAATGGAAAAAAAAAACAAAGAAACAAATCAGAAAATGCTAACAAAGCCATGGAGAGATGATGGCTATAGACTTGTCAAAGATGTCAATTCACCACTAATTGAAAAGCAGTAACAAAGAGAATAGTTTGCTAATAATTCAGTGATAAATTGGAAGGAGCTCTCTAAACGTCTTCTCCAGGGAGCTTGGCCAATTTATTTATGATATAATACTTTTGTAAATTATTTGGGAAAAGAACATTGTAGGTTAATAAGATTCTATGATGTCACCAAGCATGGAGGAATCACTAACACATTGTATCAAAGAGTTATCAACCCAAATCATATCATTGCGCTTACATATTTGGCTAGTCTAAATGAAAATTAAGAGTATGAATATAAAATCTTACATTTGACCTAAAAATAAGCTCTGATGAGGGGATTAGTCAAGCTTATGTAGAAAACATTTCATCTAAACAATGATGAACCTATTTCTGGGACTTTTTTGAAGTGAAAGTTCTCTACAAGTCAATAGTATGGAATGACTCTTTATTCATCATTCAGAAAGAATTTCATTTGGTGGATCTATTTAATCCCATGATCTCTTTGTTGGTCACTTGGATTCTGAAGTTGTTAAGCTCATTGCCTCAATCCTGGTATACCAGAGGAGATTATCTCCTCAGCAGTCATCATTCTCTGGGACCAGCAAAATCCATGCATGTGCAGCCATGAAGCATTCAAAGAGAAGCAGATTTCCTTTTGGCAGTTAGTTTGGCAGCAAACTCCCACCTGAGTTGAAAGAATCTCTGTTCCTACTCACCACCCTTATTTCTCTTCAGAAGAATCCATAGCTTTTTCTCTCTTCCTTCTCAGTCCATTGAATGACTGCTCAGGGACTGAGAAGGGCATAATAACTGTTTTTCAAAGTGGCCTCATGCTGCAATGTTGATACAAGTGTTAGACAAAGCAGGCTGCCACCAAAAGGTGAAGAAAAAGAAGAAAATGGGAAGGAGCAGTGATAGGAAGTCAGTTAGAAGTGTCTGAAATTAAGTTTCATTGAAACTGGTGGTGTAATTTGCCCCCCTCTCTTATTTTAGATTCCTGAAATTCTTAGATTTTGTCATTGTATTTCAGCCTCATTCCTCTTTCAGAAGAGACCCAAAAGTGTCTTCAGTGGTAAAGAGGTTGTTAGTGACCCATGACACCCCATTCCTACTCTAGAGGACAGATTCCCCTAGAGAATCTAAAAGAAAAGTAGAAAACTTAGAGGAAATTTCAGCAAACGCAGTGGTGGCATTATCAGTCACAGAAAATGCCACCAGATGACAATCCATCCTCTCTCCTACAACACCTGTTCATTCTAGCTCAGAGACAGGAACAGAGCCCGTGCTCATAATTGCTTATCTTCTGCTCACAGCTAACAAAGGAGAAACTTTCTATTTTTCTTACCCCAAGAGTAGTAATTAATCAGTCCTTAACCTCAAGATAACTGATGTCAGCAAATACATACTAAAGGGTATGTGCATTCCATTTAATTTCCTTGAAACTCCTGCTTGGATTCAGAGACATCAGAAGGATACCTTAGTATCACACTGATCTATTATCTTCATTCTATTTGCCTTTCCCAGAATTGTTGGCTACTTCTGAAAGTCCTCTGTCCTTTGGTTTAGAAGGGAGACAAGAGAGTTGCCCTTAGGCCCCATTATCTGTGTTATGTTTACATCCTGGGAAATGATGGATGCCACCTTTGAATGACAGGAGAGGCAGCTGGAAGGCATTGAATGTTCCCAGATGCCGTTAGCCAGGGCCTTACATCAGTTGGCCTGGCAGTATAAATTTCCCTGACAGCCACTTGAAAGGGTCTTTGGTCTTTGACCTTTGGTGTTGGGTGGGCTCTTTAGGTCCTTAGACCTCTGAATATTTCTAGCTCTTTAGGTCTCTGGGTCTCTGGGTGGTGAAGGGAGGCTGGGAGGTCTATGAAGAAGAGGATAGAAAGAATCTGAATAGTTCCCTGAAGACTGTGAGAGCTAGTGCATCACCAAACACTGATAGTGAAAAGCTGAGAGAATAACATCATCAACACAGCTGTATCAATAGCAGTCTTATTCTCTGGGTCAGCTGTGGCCAGGCTGGGCCAGAGGGGTAGTGGAGAATAAAGCTCCAGCTTTTACTAGATCAAGAGCCTCAAGTCCTAATAGTCAACTAATTACAGATAGTAGATTGACAGGGTCTCCAATCCCCATTCTTTATCCTGTTTATCCTTTCCCTGATTATAGGTTATAGATAAAGAGAGTTTAACAAGTATCTTCCTGAGTGGTCTTTCTATCATGACCATTGGAAAGGTAGTCTACACAGTCAGATTTCAAACATGATCCAAAGCAAATCAAAGCCCTTTAATAATTTATCCAACCTCAGGTGGAACCTGAAAGGGTTACCCATCCACTTAACCTTTTGGGGTCCTCCCTGGTCAATGGTTAGAGGAAAGGGAAATTATTACAACCATCAAGGGTGATTGGGGTTGGTGTTCCTCCATCATCTGCAACTAGGGAGAATACATAGATACACTCACATCACTGTATACTTATATCTCCCTAGGCCCCTTTTTGTTTACAACATCTATTATCTCAGATTCTTGATCCTCACACAATATTTCTCAAAATGAAACTAAGCATTTTCAGTCTTTCCTGGAGATGATAGTAGGGTCTGAAGTTTTGTTATTCTGACTGCAGATGAAGAAAGAAGGCCTGCATTACTGAATCTAGTTAAGACTTTGCTGAGGAAGGATTAACATATGCATATGAGTGGGTGCATGTGAATATGTATATACAAATTTGTATACCCTTCAATTCATGTCCCTTGCCCATTTATTAACTGGGGAAGGGCTGGATTTTTTTATACAATTGATTTAGCTCCTTGTATATTTGAGTAATTAGACCTCTGTCAGAGTTTTTTGTTCTAACCATTTTTTCCCAGTTTGTTGTTTCCCTTCTGATTTTGGTTGCATTGTTTTTGTTTGTACAAAACCTTTTTAATTTAATATAATCAAAATTATTTGTTATACATTTTGTAATTTTTTCTAACTCTTTCTTGGTTTTAAAATTTTTCCTTTCCCATAGATCTGAAAAGTATACTATTCTGTGTTCTCCTTGATATCTGAATGGACTCTTCCTGGCTTCTTGTAAAATTTTTTCTTTTACTTGGAAGCTCTTGAATTTGGCTATTATATTCCTCAGGGTTGTCTTTTCAGGGTTTATGGATCCTTTCAATGTCTATTTTACACTCTTGTTGAAGAACATCAGGACAGTTTTATTGGATAATTTCTTTTAGTATGGAGTCCAGATTTCTATTAATTTCTGCTTTTTCAGGAAGATCAACAATTCTCAAATTGTCTGTTCTAGACCTGTTTTCTTGATATAGCATTTTCTCAGAGAGATATTTCATGTTTCCTTCTATTTTATCAGTCTTTTGATTTTGCTTTATTTGTTCTTGCTGTCTTGAGAGATCATTGGTTTCTGCTTGCCCAATTCTGTTCTTTAGAGTCTGGTTTACTGATATAATCTTTTGATTTTCCTTTTTGATTTGGTCTATTCAGTTTTTCATGGTTTCCTCCAATTTGCTTATCAATTCTTTTGATTTTTGGGCATCTTTCTCCAATTGGGAGTTTCTGTCTTTTAACCTGTTAATTTCCTTATGAACTATTTCCCACTTCTCTTGCCAAATCTCTTCCATCTTTTTCATGATCTCAGATTTGAACTCTTCAAGAGCTTGTGACTAATTTTCGTTTTTTTGGGAAGGTTTGTATGTGATTACTTGTTTGTTCTCCTCTGTTGTTTGCTCTGTTGTCTGGATTTTTTTCTGGGTAAAAGTTGTTGAGTGTTAAAGATTTCTTCTTGATCTTTCTCTTTGGAGGTTCTTGTGCCTGGCTTGCCATTTTTATTATTTCTTTCTCAGTCAGAAGTCTGGAGCACTTTTGGTCTGAGTCACAGCGTTGTGCACCCTCTCAGCTTTATCTTCATGCCCAGGGTCAATCTGAAATCTTTAAGCTCCTGAGGTCTCAAGTCTAATTGTTCTCAGGGTCAAGCCACCTGGTGGTCCCTTTGCTTGCTCCTCTGCCTGGAGTTCCTTTAACAGTCTCAGGGAGCTGCTTCCACAGTCATGCACCCCATTTTACTGGGTCCCCACCCAAGGTCTATGTCTACTCTCAAGGTCAACATCTTCGTCTGCACCTGCATGTAAGCTCAATGTCCGGGCCTGTTCTCGAGGTCTGAGTTCAAAGTTCACGTTTTCTTTAGCCTCTTGGGGTCTTAAGTCTTGCTGCTCTCAGGAGCAGGCCCTGGTAATCCCAGGTAGCTGCCAAGAACTTAATGAATGTCCCAAACTTGCTCTAACTCTTGAACCTTGCTTTGGCACTGTAGGTGGTGTGGGGAGGGAGGGGGTTGCTCAGCTTGCATTTTAGTGAGAGTTATTTCACCCCCTTATAGCATGGAAATGCCCTGATCCCACTTACCTTCAATGCTGCGCCCTTTTCTGGGTTCCCTTCTTTTGTCTGGATTTGTTTTTATGTCCTCTTGAGGAGTCCTATCTGTGTGGGTTAGGAGAGGTTAAATAGCTGCTTCTACTCTGCCATTTTAATCCTGAAGTACTCACATTAATATATGGTACATTTTAATATCTGGTACTGCAAATGTATATTTTGCAAATACATATTGAGTCTACACACTCTGAAGACTGCTCTGATATCTGTTAAAAGACACCCTCAGTTCAGATTATTCAGTTTTTCAATTTGAACTGAGAGTAGAAACATTTATTCCTCTTTCCATGACTCCCTTAGAATTGTCCCTCAAATCTTGGGAGTTTAGACTCTGTCACTTACCACAATCCCCAAAGGTAACAAGGAAAGCCAGCCTCTTCCCTCTTCACCATTTCCTTCAGGTCACAATGAAGAGCTCTGTCCTGAAGAGAAGGCTTAACCCTGGGAGATTGGACTGGGGATGCTGCTCTTTTGTCTGGATCTAGGTCTGCTTTGTGTGAAGGAAATTTATTTTTCTGGGGGGTCACACACTTGACCTCCTTTCCTGCCAACCATTTGACCCAGAAGTGAGGACTGTGTGAGGGAAATCATTGGATAAATTAGGTCACTTGAGTCTATGTGAGTATACATGAGTTTGTGTCACCTACATCACATAGTGTAGATCATGAGAGTGTGACCTCTGAACTTGATCTGGACATGATCCTGAATTTGACCTGAAAGTGAGAGAGAGTAAAAAAGGAAGAATGAGGGAGTGTTCACTCTCTCTGTCTCCATCTCTGGTGATGCTGCTGCTGGAGGTCAGGCTGAGAGCACTCACATGAAATCTGGATTAGACTATTTTCCTCTTATCTTTCTACCTATTTCTCATCTTTTATCTATCCAAGGGATTCTATTAAACATTAGTAATTCAAGGTCAGTCCCATAATTTTAATTCTTATAGTCTGTAAGAATCTCTGACTGAATTATGACTAGAGCAAGTGGTATCAAGAACTTAAAAATGTCCTTGTGGTTTCTGATATAGTAAAACTATCTAACTGGTGCCCAGAATTTTTGAAACATGTCCCTTAAAGGGAATTATTTCATTATCTCTCTATGACATTGCTCATGTTCCTCTTCCTTTAATACCTCGTGATCTGCCCATTTCCACCCAATATGGCCACACTGGATGACATCCAAAGGCTCCAGACCAGATTTTGTACAACTACAATTATGTCTCATTAATGATCAGCCTTTATCCCTGAATCCCCTCCTTTATTTGAGATCCTAACTTGTAAGGGAAGGTTGGATTGGATAAAGCAAGACTCTATTGAGTTCCTAGCTAATGACAGGAAGGAGGACTCTCATATTTCTGATGTTCCCTTAGTTTCCTAAACCTCATTGTGACACATACTCTTTGTTTTTTATTACTTCTCCCATGTAATTCTTCTCACCCTCATCCCATAAGGTTCCCTTGGAAAATGTGATTCCTAGTTATTTTCCTGTTGCATAGAATATTTTTGTTGTTGCTGCTCCTGGTGGTGGGGTGTGTGAATGTTTGTATTGTGTTCATATTCATGGCTCCATGAGATCATGAATATGGATCCATCAAGTAGAAGCAATATATTTCAATCAGTGAACTTAGATTTCCAAAATCATGAAAAAAAAGGAATAGATTCTGCGACCTTTCCATCTCTATAACTAGAGGCATGAAGGAAATTTTAAAAAAGATGAAGAATTGAGGCCATTTAGTTAACATCAGGAGCTTTGAAAGGGACATGAAGCACTAAAGTCATAGCTCTCTGAGGTTCTGTAGTAGTACCTGGACAGATTCTGTTCTCACTGAAAAGATCCACATGGGATCTGAGTGAACTGTCCAGCAATTGACTTTTCCTTCCTTTATCAGAAAGAGCCAAAGTGCATTTTTGAAAATCAGAGGGATTCTTTTTTCTGTTGTTGGGCATTTGGTCATAATTTCTTTTATTTTATTAAATATTCTTGTTATCTTTTGTTTTATACTTTTTCTAGATATACTTTCACTCCCTACAATATAAATAATATCTAAAAGAGGCTCCATTAAAGGAGAGAAATAGAATGTGTCAACGTGGAGTCTAGAAACCCCCAAACTTATAACCTAGTAAGAGCTGATGAACCCCCAATTTTAGGTTTAACTTGTAAATTGATCCATAGATCTTAGTAGGCTATAAGTTTGGGGGTTTCTAGATTCCACATCAACACAGGGAATACTTAATAGTACTCCTTTTAAATTAAAAAAAAAACAATTAAAAATGTCTCCCTACCTCTTTTATGCCCCCACTGGATATAACTGTGAAAGAAGAAAAACATAAAAACAAATCTTGTAACAAATTTACTCTAGCAAAAAAAAAAAGTCCTCTGAGTTCATTAACTCTCTATTAGGATATAGGCAAACAGTGTCACCTCTGATCCTCCAAAGTTTGGCCTATTTGAATTGATTCAAGTTCTTAAGTCTTTCAAATTGTCTTTAAGTGCTTTTTTTTTTTTTTTTTTTTTTTTTTGCTCTGTTCCCTTCACTTTGAATCAGTTCATACAGATCTTGGTAAAATTCTCTGAAATTGTTCCTTTCATCATTTATGAGGTTTCTAGAGTAATAAGACATTTTGAAGTGATTATGGAGGGGAGTAGGACTCAGTAGTCCCCATCTCTTTGGGCACTCTTTGGAGAACCCAGACCCATTGACATTAACCATGTTATCTCAGAGTGAGAAGGGGTGACTCTAACCAAATTCTTCCATGGCAGTTGGCCCAGATTTGTTGGGAAGAAAAGGGGTTTATGTTGGAAAACTGATCTAGATATGCCACTATTTTCTGTTCTGGGGATCTTGAGGGAACCTGAAATTAGACTCTTTTATCAAGAAGCTAGAACCTTTGAGTTCATGTGCAGTGTCATTATCCAATCAGACTCTTGGGAATGTTGGAGAACAGTCCCTCCACAATTTTTTTAAACTCTTACCTTCCATTTTAGAATCTATACTGTGTATTGGTTCCAAGGCAAAGGGGGTTAAGTGGAGGAGCCAAGGAAACAGAAAAATAATAGTAGAGATTTGTAGTGTCATGACTGAGGAAATTTGGGTGCCAGGGATACTCCATTGCACTCCCTGCCTTAGTGACTCTTACTACTGAAAGGAAAAGATGGAGGAAAGCACTCATTGAGCCAAGTCTGACTTTATTTGGTGAGCAAGGCAAACGAGTCAGAGGTTTACAGATGCCCCCATTTGGAGCTGAGATCCCATATTGTAAAATGCATACTCTTTTATACCTTCATATCTGTTCTTTTTTAAAAATTTACTTAATGAATTTAGAATATTTTTCCATGGTTACATGATTCATGTTGCTTTCATCCCCTCCTTTTGAATCCAATGAGCAATTCCACTGGGTTTTACATGGGTCATCGACCAAGACCTATGTCCATTTTACTAATATTTGCAGTAGACAAATCTGTCCTAATAGCACAGTTCCAAACCACATTTTGGAGAAATTCTAATAGCCCTCGATACCTTTTGAGGCTTTTCTGAGCTCTGAGACCTTTTCAGATCTTTTTGATCTCTGAGACCTTCTTCTATGAATCAGTTTGGTATAAAGAATATTATAATGCACAATCACACACTTCAGAATAATACAGTAACACACATTATTATTGATTAGCTCTTGGTCTGGGACTACATTCTTAATCTCATTGTTTTTCACAGACTTCTGCTTGGGTCCATGTTCTTACTATAATTCACACAGTTGCAAGGTATCAAATGAAAGGGAGTCTCAAGCTAATTCAAATGCAGGGCAGCTTAATTAGATTTCCTTTATGCAATGCTCATGATGTGCCAGGACATAAGCAATAATAAGAGAAGCTGAGTCTGCCCTGCCTCCATGAGGTGAATATGGGCCCTGAAAGCCCACAGAAGAGAGTGAGGTCATTGTCACTGGAGGATTGCAGTGTGAACTGGATTTTAAACTCTGGGTGTTCCAGAAGAGATTATTATTCCGTGCATATATGTGTGTGTACTCATATGTATTATCTTGTATGATATGTTCATGTGTGTTTTTATGTGCTGTATTTATTTATGGGTGCTGAGAATGTGTGTGTGAGATGGGTCATCTTTCCATTGTTTAGGCCTCAATAAGGCACCCTCTGTTATATGACACCCCTATAATTCCTTCCCCCATACAGGGACCTCATCAGGAACTGAGTCATGAAGAGTGAAAGATTGGAATAGAGGAAGTCAGAGACAAAGAAACACAGAGATTCAGAGAAACTAAGACCAAGAGGAACAGACAGAGAACAAGAGATTATTCTGAGCCCCAACCTTTACCTGGAGAGGCAGAAAATACTTAGCTCAGCTTCTGTGATGGGAGTGGGAAGGGAGGAGGGAATGGAGCAAGAGTGGGGGAAGGAGAGGAGACATAGCTGAGCCAGAGTCTCCTCTGTTTAGGGTAGGAAGAGAGAAGGAAACCTGAGCAAATGTTGTGGATCAAGTCTGAGGGAAGACAAAGGTGGAGAGCATGACCCATGGAACCTTGAGGAGTCTGATCCCTGACTCTCTCCCCTCCATCACAGAGATTGACAAGAGCAGGGCAGGGAGACAGGGGGCCTTACAGGATGATCTTCTTCTTCCTCTACTTTCCCAGACAGGGTCAGTGGAATTTGTTGGAATGGCTCTCCTGTAGATTTGTGGCTTCAGGTTCCTGGACCTCCTTCTCCCAGTAAATCTTGGGGCCTCCAGCCAGTAGGGGTTCCTGAATGTAGGGAACATTGGTCCTGGAGACAGGAAGACCTGAGTTCAAATCCAGTTTCAGATACCAGCTTTTAGACCATGCACAAATCCCTGAAACTCCTGAAACGCCAGTCTTCCTCAGGTTCCTGACCATAAAGTGGGGATCATGAGAGTACCTACCTCCCAGGGATTTGTTAAGGATTAAAAGAGATATTTGTAAAGCCCTTAGCAAAGCACCTAACATAGAGTAGGCAGTTACTAAATATTTGTTCCTTACAGTTCCTTACAGTTCAAACCCCAAGAACTACCATAAGGGAAGGGAGGGATCTTGTCTCCTCTCCTAGAATGGTGAGAGGGGGGCTCCTGCCATTGATGGGGGGGTTATTTCATGGGCTCCCTTGTCAGAATATTTTGTTCTTATCCTCAAAATAATTCATCCAGAGCAATGATGGGCAAACTATGGCCTGTGGGCCAGATGCGATCCCCTGAAATGTTCTATCTGGCCACAAAACATTATTCCTAATCTGGGAAATACAGTGAGTAGGATACAATACAATGAAACTTCGAAAGAGTTGCCTTAGAAACAGACCGACAGATGAGCATTTCCTTTCCTTTGGCCCTCCCCTTAAAAAGTTTGCCCATCACTGATACAGAGTGTTGGGGTGGGAAGTGTCCCTTCTCCCAACCTGACCTCCTACCTGCTCCTCCCCCAGGGCCCTCTGGAGGACCACCCTGAGGGGCTCCCTCCCTCTTTTATGCCATTGGCTGCCCAGGAAGAAGTAAATGAAAGGGTTTGCACTGCTGTTCACACAGGCCAGGAGCCTCAAGGACCCATTAGATATTACAATGGTGTAGCTGAAAGAGTTAATTGAACCAATAATCCCCAAAGGCAGGCCGCAGAGCAGGAACACGAGGACTGTGAGCAGGATCAGGAGGTAGAGTCTGGGTGGCCGCCTGCGCTGGGAGCTGAACTGGATGCTCAGCACCAGGGTCAGGCTGGAAATGCACAGCACACAGGTGAGGAGGGAGAACCACCCGATCCCGATGAAGGGCAGAGAAAGGTAGAAATCTTGGAAAACATGGAAATTTGAAAGTAAATTAAGAGCCACAAGAGCTCCCCAGTACAGGCCCTGCAGAGCCCATAGGACAGTGCACACACAGTAGCAGAGGTGTACTTGGGCTGGTGACATCTGTACCAGATGGGGAAGAGCCCAGAGAGACAGCGCTCGGTGCTGATTGCAGCCAGCAAGCTCAGGCCCACGCAGTGGGACATGTATAGGATGCAGCTCCATAGTATTCGCAGGCCAGAAGTGTATAAATGTGCAACAATTTCACCCACACAGAACCCAGAGTAGCTACCAAGGAGGAGGGCGTCGGCTGCGGCCAGGTTGAGGATGTAGACAGAGAAGGGGCTCCTCTGGATGCGGAAGCCCAAGAGCCACAGGACGATGCTGTTCCCCACCAGCCCCACCAGGGCAATGACCAGAGAGAGGGTCTCCCTCCAGTATTGATAGGCAAATTCTCCAGGTGTCTCATCCACAGGATCTAAACTCGAATTTGTCCTTGTCTGCTCTGTGATATCAAGAACAGATTCCCACTGCTCGGGTGTGGTGGACACAGCCATGATGGGTGGTTCCAGCCTTAGAAAGCTCAGCTCCTCTCAGTTGCCCTGGAGATACCAAGACATGGAAGTGGGTGAGAGACTGTTCCAGAGTTATCAGTTCTAAGATGGAAGGTAGAGTTTTTTATTTTAATAAAGGAAGGGGGGGAAAGCTGGGTGGCTCAGTGGATTGAGAGCCAGGCCTAGAAATGGGAGGTACTGGGTTCAAATCTGACCTCAGACACTTCCTAGCTGTATGATTCTGGGCAAGTCACTTCACCCTCATTGCCTACCCTTAGCACTCTTCTGCCTTGGAACTGATACACAGTATTAATTCTAAGGCAAAAGGGGAAGGTTTTAAAAAATCCCTTATCTTCTTTCTTAGAATATTTGAAGGCAGAAGATCAGTCATGGCTATGAAGATGGGGTTAAGTGACTTATCCAGGGTCACACAGCAAGGAACTGACTGAGGCCAAATAAGTTTATTCCTGCCTCCTGACCTGGCACTCTATCCACTGTGCTACCTGGCTGCCCATAGGATTCCTTTTTAGACATGGATTGGAATAGGGTACCACTATACTCATTTCCACATGTGAAATCATATTGTACTGTTATAGCTTTATTTCAATAGTCCATGGAGGTTGGCCTTGGGATTGCCCACTGATCAGTTTAAGAGAAACTGTGTGGGAAAATTCTGCCATTTTTCTCTTCCAGGGCTCAATGGGCTCCAAAGGAGAGACTCTTCCATGAAATATCTGATTTTTCTTTCTCTTGCCTCTCACACTAGCCTCTATTTGACTAGAATATAGTCTGTCTCAGACAAACACTTACAAGACTTGGACAGAGCAGTCAGAGTGGTCATGAATTCACTTCAAGGTGAGACTTAATGAACACTGTTAAACATTAAATAAGGGATTAGAGCAGTGGTTCCCAAATTTTTTTGGCCTACTGCCCCCTTTCCAGAAAAAAATATGACTTAGCGCCCCCTGGAAATTTTGAAACTATTTATTGAACTCAGAATAGAATGTAATACAAAAAAAGTGTGGCCATCACTGCTTCGCTGGATCACTGCAGCACCCACCAGGGGGTGGTAGCGCCCACTTTGGGAATCACTGGATTAGATTCTCTCCTAGAGAGATGCTGAGGACCTTTAATGTCTTTATAAATATTGTTTCATTTTCTGAATCTTTTCATTCTTCTGCCTGCCTGCTCATTTTTCACTGATCCCCAATCTGGAGATCATGTGAGAGAACCCAATCAGAACCTGGTACAGAAAAGAACAGAAAATATCGTATTTTATCTCCTACATCCACTATATAGAGCAAGAGAAGGAGCTGAGCCAATCTCTTTGAGGGTTCAGGCTACAGAAGCTCCTCTCTTCTCAACTTTCCCAGTTTTTAGACTTCAAAGATGGTTCCAGTTCCTGTTGTTCTCTTTAGAATGTTGTCTCTTCTCCCATCATTGTTTCACCTGAATTGTTAATGTTCAATGTGCCTTTCTTTAACCTCTAAATAAAAATGATGAAGTTCCCAGGCAAAAGAGATGCCCCAGGGGCCCTTCATTGGACACTTCCTACCAAGTCAATGTCCAAAGATTAATAATGATTTCTTTTGTGCCTGAGACTTAAAGCTTGAAATTATGTAACAGGGTTATCAATCATACGACTCTTCATCTTAAAAAGGAGATTTTAAAATGATTCGCTAAAATAGAAATTAACCCTATTATGCTCACACTCACACCCTTCAAGGACCACACATCTTCTCATATATGTGTTACTATCTACTGATTCTCCCTTTTGACTTGCCTCTTTTTTTTTAAACCCTTGTACTTCGGTGTATTGTCTCATAGGTGGAAGAGTGGTAAGGGTGGGCAATGGGGGTCAAGTGACTTGCCCAGGGTCACACAGCTGGGAAGTGGCTGAGGCCAGGTTTGAACCCAGGACCTCCTGTCTCTAGGCCTGACTCTCACTCCACTGAGCTGCCCAGCTGCCCCTAACTTGCCTCTTTTTACTTGCACTCAACTTAACTGATCTAACCTCAGCCCTCAATTTAACCAATATCCCTAGGAAAGTGGAGGCAGTCATTAAAAGGATTTTGGCTAGAAAACCTGTGTTGGAGAACATATCTTTTGTTTCAGGCATTTCCCAGTTTGGGGCTTAAGCATCTGATGTCCTCCATCTGTTCAGAAACCCCTAAATCACTTGAGGGTGCTTCTCTGCTCACTACCTGACTTCCAATACTCACTCTTGTCAATTAGACAAATCTATTTATATTCAAACAACATCTACAACCCTTCAATTTATATTGATTCATAAAGGAGAGCTTAAAATATGTGACCTCTTACTGTGACGACTATTCTTGAAAGTCTATTTTGCAAACCTCATCAGACTGGTAATTCCTGGGCTCTACAGAGAAGAGCAATTAGTTCTCTATTCCTCAGCTTCCTTTATTGGTCAGCCAGTCAAACAGCCTTTACCAAGCAACTGCTATGTGCCAGGCCCACAGTAGTGCCTGTGGTCAATTTTGGATACACCAAAACACACACACACACACACACACACAGTGTTCCTTTTCTCAGGGAGGTCTCAGTATAATGTAGCAGATAGAATTCAATCATGAATGCACAAACAAGATATAGATGGGACATATTGGGAGTAGTCAGATGAAGGGAGGAAAAAGAAGGGGAAGGCAGGAAGATGAAGGGGAACTGGGAAAGGATTCTTGCAGAAAGTAGAACTTTAAATGAGATTTAAGGGAAGAAATACATATAAAATAGATGATGGGAGCAGAGGAACAGCAAATTTTGACAAGTGAATGATGAGATGGTGTGTGTTTGTGAGAGGAGTTGAAGATGACACTATCACAAGATGGAAGTTCAGCAGATGGTTGGATTTGTGTAGAGGTAAGACAATTAGTTCTATTTTAGACATTTTAAGATAACTCTGGCATATTCAGTTCAAAGATTGAAAAACAATTGATAAAGAGAGGATGTACATCAAGAAAGAAGTTAGAGGGCCAGCTGGTTGGCTCAGTGGATTGATAGTCAGGCCCAGAGACAGGAAGTCCTGGGTCCAAATCTGGCCTCAGACACTTCCCAGTTCATGTGACCCTGATCAAGTCACTTAATCCCCATTGCCCACTCTTACCACTCCTCTACCTTAGAACCAATAACTAGTATTGATCCTAAGATGGAATGTGAGGGTTTAAAAAAAAAGAAAGAAGTTAGAGGGAGGTGTGTGTGTGTGTGTGTGTGTGTGTGTGTGCACATACATGTATGTGAAAGGGTGGAGGGAGATAGAACTAAAATTATGGGAAGCGGGAGATTGAGGATGGCACTTGAGCAATGGTAAGGTGATGATCTGAATCACCAGGATAGAATTGATATATGGAGCAGAAGTAAGTTAATCATTGAGAATTGGTTCAGAAAGCTGTGAAGTACTTTATACACACACACACACACACACACACACACACACACACACACACAAATTTCCTCCTTCATATGCTTCTCAATCTGGCTCTTATTTTAAAAATCAGCCTTCTCTTTCCATTGGATTCTGAGTCAGAGACATTGTTAAACAGTATTTCCTGATAGGCAATCACAATTTTTCTTTAGTAAATTGTAGCCATTCCACTTGGACTACTTTCTGAGGTCAAGAAGATCAAAATGAATCCCTCTTCTAATTGACAGCATTTTAAATACTGCAGTATGACACTTTTGTACAATACAAAAGTCAAACTTTAGAATGACATCTATCTACAACCTTGAAAGATACAGAATTATTATAATTATTATTATAGAAAGATACAAAGTGTGTTGAATATCATTCATCTCCTCTGCGTTTTATTCTAATTCCTGCTCTAGATATTGAGATGCTAATCTTCTCCTGAGTGATTAATCCCTTCCCTCCATGAAATTAGTGAGGTCAAAGTGATGCTGGTAGGATTTGTAGGATATAAAAGAAATTTCTTGATTGTGTGAAAATGTTCCCGAACTCTTTGCTAACTCCGAGTCTTTTTATTTTCAAAAGAGAGGCAGAGTGGTTAGTGTTGAAGTGATTCCTGAAATGAGCAAAACAGATAGGAACCAGATACATATTTTGTCTACACGTACTAAAATCTGCCTGGATATCTGTAAAATGACCCCTTTCCATAATTTCAGATTATTCACCTTTTCAGTATGTGATGAGAGTAATTCTTTTTTTAAACCCTTACTTTTCATTTTAGAATCAATATTGAGTATTAGTTCCAAAGCAGAAGAGCAGTAAGGGCAAGGTAATGGGGGTGAAGTGACTTGTCCAGGGTCACAAAGATAGGAAGTGTCCAAATCCATATTTGAATGTAGGACCTCCAATCTCTGGGCCTGGCTTCAATCCACTGAGCCACCCAACTGCCTTTGAGAGTCTTTCTTTTGCCACTACTCCCTTCAAAATGAATTTATCTTGTCTTATTGCACACAAAGAGAAGGAAGAGACTGCTGAAAGAGGACACAAAGAAGGGAATAGAAAAGGAAATGATGGTGAGATAAGGGTTAAGAAAGGCAAGAGAAGAAGCAATTTATTCTTCTCATTCCCTCAAAATTGTCCCCCCGTGGATTCCAACCTCTGTCACTTACCACAATCCCCAAACATGACAAAGTGTCTCTACTATTCCCTTCTACACCATTTCCTCCAGGACAGAAGGGACAGGTCTACCCTCAGGTAAAGACATGTCCTTGGGGCGACTTACCTGAAGATGTTTTTGTGTGGACCTGGGGGTGTGAGAACCTCTGAATGGAAATTTAGGGTACAGCAAGTGAAATCAAGATCTTAAATAAGTCCTTGTAGTTTGTGGTATGCTAGCACTATCCAATCAGAGCAAAGTCATATTAAAAGTTCCTTTTTAGGGGAATTATCTCAGCCTCTCCTCATGACTGCTTATATTCCTCTACCTCTGGTGCCTTATGATCTGCCCACTTCCAATCCAAATGGTCAAATTGGTTAACATTTTAAGATCTCAGACAATATTTTCAATAATTCCTTGTCTATGCAATGAAGAGGATTCCTCCCTGAGCCCCTGCCTCAGGTGAGATCCTGACTTGGAAGTCTTGGATCAGATGAGGGAAGAAACTCCTAAGATGATGGCAGGTAAAATGAATCTCACATTCCTGAGGCCCAGTTAGTTTCCTAAACCTCATTGTGGCATACACTCATTCTTTTTGGTTCTTTCCCAAATCTGATTCCTCTGACCATCATCCCAGCAGATATTCCTGGAAAATAGTGATCCTTAGTTATCCTATTATTCCAGTAGCACAGGGAATGCTCTCAGAGACCTCTTGTATGGGAGGAGCCTGGGGATAGAGAGGAAAATTTAAAATTGAGTGTATTCTGCCATCCAGGGTTTCAAATTCAATTGGGAAGTCTGAAGATCTCTGACTTGTCTTTCCCACCAAATAAAGTCTGCTTTTGCTCAGAGACTACTTTGCCCAGTCCTTTTTTCCTTCATATGAAAAAATATTTTATGAGACTACAATTGTATAATCTATATCAATTTGTTTGTCTCCTCATGAAAGAGGTAGGGGAAGAGGGACACAATTTGGAGGCCAAAATAATTTTTTTTTAAAATTAAGTTAAAGATGTTTTTCATGTAATTAGGAAAAAACAAGATATTAAATAGTATCGCAAATGGTGAATCTTTTATATATGAAGTGAGTCATTTAAAATGGAGGCTGATAGTTTCATCCATTTTTTGTTCTTGTGATACTTTGCAATTGGAAGGTATTTCATTAGGTTAAAAACAACAACAACAACAACAAAGAAAAACCGATCACAAAAACCTTGGGTGTCTTTATCAAGAGCAGTTTTTAACAGACATACATTTCTCCTTTAGATTCAGTTATTGAAATATAGGCTAGGGGCATGTTATACGAAAGATGAAGAATCTTTCATCAAAATAACTCAAAGCATTTCTCTTGCTCTAAAAAATGAAAACACAAAGAAACTAACCACAAAATGATAACACAACCATGGAGAGATGTTGGCTAAAAGACTTATCTAGGATGTCAATTCACCACTAATTGAATAGCAGCACCGAAGACAATTGTTTGTTAATAATTCAGTGACAAGTTGGAAGGAGCTTTCTAAATGTCTTCTCTGGGGAGCATGAACAACATATGTGTGATATAATATTTTTGCAAATTATTTTGGAAAAGAACATTGTAGGTTAACAAGATTCTATTATGAAATCAAGCAGGCAGGAATCACTAACACATTGGATCACAGAGTCATCACCCCAAATCATACCATTGCACTTACATATTAGGCTAGTTTAAATGAAAATTAATAGGATAAATACAAAATCTTACATTTGGCCTAAAATTAAGCTCTGATGGAGGGGATTAGACAAGCTTATGTAGAAAACATTTCATCTAAACAGTGATGAACATAGATCTGGGGCTTTATTGAAGTGAAAGTTCACTATAAGTCAATAGTAAAGAATTACATTTTATTCATTATTCAGAAAGAATTCCAATTGGGGGATCGGTTTCATCCCATGATCTCTGTGCTGGTCACTGGGATCCCGGAGTTGTTAAACTCATTGCTTCAATCCTGGTATCCCAGAGGAGATTATCTCCTTAGCAGTCATTTGTCTCTGGGACCAGCCAAAGTTATGCATGTGCAGCCATGGAGCATCCAAAGAGAAGCAGATTTCCTTTTGGCAGTTAGACAATAAACTTCCACATGAGTTCAAAGAATCTCTTTCTCCTACTCATCCCCTTTATTTCCCTTCAGAAGACTCTTAAACCTTTTCTCTCTTCCTTCTCAGTCCATCGAAAGGCTGACCAGGGACTGAGAAGTGCATAAGAGCTGTTCTTGAAAAGTGGCATCATGCTGCAATGTTGATACAGGTGGTGGGGAAAGCAGGCTGCTGCTGAAAGGAGAAGATAAAGAAGAAAAATGGAAGGATCAGTGACAGGGAACCAGTTAGAAATGTCTGAAATTAAGTTTCATTGAAACTATTGATGTAACTTGCCCCCTTTCTCATTTTAGATCCCTCAAGTCCTTAGATTTTGTCATTGTATTTCAGCCTCATTCCTCTTTTAGGAGAGACCCAGAAATGTGTTCACTGGGAAAGAGGTCATTAGTGACTCATGACATCCCAATCCTATTCTATAGGACAGATTTCCCTAGAGGATCTAAAAGAAAAGTACAAAGCTTGAAGAAAATTTCAGCAAAATCAGTAGTCACAGTATCAGTCACAGAAAATGCCACCAGATGACAAGCCATCCTCTCTCCTACAATACCTGTTCATTTCAGCTGTAAGATAGGAACAGGGCACATGCTCATAGGTGCTAATTTTCTGCTCACAGCTAACAAAGGGGAAACTTTCTGCTTTTTTATCCCAAGAGTAGTAATTTCCCAATCCTCAATCTCAAGATAACTGATTTCAGAAAATACATACTAAAGGATGTGTGCATTGCAGTTAATTCTCTTGAAACTCCTTCTTGGGTTCAGGGACATCAGAAGGATGCCTTAGTACCACACTGGTCCATTACCCTCATCCTACTTGCCTTTCCCAGAATCGTTGGCTACCTCTGAAAGTCCTCTGTCTTTCTGTTTAGACAGGAGACAAGAGAATTGCTTTAGGTCCCATTATCTGTTACCTCAAATTTCTGATCCCCACACTATATTTCTGGAAATGAAACTAAGCAATTTCAGTGTCTCCTAGAGAATATAGAGGGGGCTAAGTTTCTGTTATTCTGAATGCAGATGAGGAAAGAAGGCCTGCACTACTGAATCATGTTAAGATTTTGCTGAAGAAGGATTAACATATTCATATGAATGGGTGCATGTGCACATGGATTTACAATTTATTTTTTTAACATTTATTAATATTCATTTTTAACATGGTTACATGATTCATGCTCCTACTTTCCCCTTCGGCCCCCGCACCCTCCACCCATAGTCAACGCACATTTCCACTGGTTTTATCATGTGTCGTTGATCAAAACCTATTTCCAAATTGTTGTTCGTTGCATTGGTATGGTTGTTTCGAGTCTACGCCCCCAATCATGTCCACCTCAACCCATGTGTTCAAGCAGTTGTTTTTCTTATATGTTTCCTCTCCTGCAGTCCTTCCTCTGAATGTGGGTAACGTTCCTTTCCATACATCCCTCAGAGCTGTCCTATGCCATTGCATTGCTGCTGGTACAGAAGTCCATTACATTCGATTTTATCATAGTATATCAGTCTCTGTGTACAGTGTTCTTCTGGCTCTGCTCCTTTTGCTCTGCATCAGTTCCTGGTGGTCTCTCCAGTTCACCGGGAACTCCTCCAGTTTATTATTCCTTTTAGCACAATAGTATTCCATCACCAGCATATACCACAGTTTGTTCAGCCATTCCCCAATTGAATGGCATCCCCTCCTTTTCCAGGTTTTTGCCACCACAAAAAGTGCAGCTATAAATATTTTTGTACAAGTCTGTTTATCTATGATCTCTTTGGGGTACAAACCTAACAATGGTATGGCTGGATCAAAGGGCAGGCATTTTTTTTGTTGTTTTGTTTTTTTTCAAACATTTATTAATATTCATTTTTAACATGGTTACATGATTCATGTTCCTCCTTTCCCCTTCACCCCCCACACTCCCCTCACCCATGGCCGATGCGCATTTCCACTAGTTTTGTCATGTGTCCTTGATCAAGACCAATTTCCAAATTGTTGGTAGTTGCATTGGTGTGGTAGTTTCGAGTCCACACCCTCAATCATGTCCACCCTGACTCATGCGTTCAAGCAGTTGTTTTTCTTATATGTTTCCTCTCCTGCAGTCCTTCCTTTGAATGTGGGTAGCGTCTTTACCATAAATCCCTCAGAATTGTCCTGGGTCATTGTATTGCTGCTGGTACAGAGGTCCATTACATTCAATTTTACCA